>NW_015173706.1:301088-332937 GCF_001447785.1 Gekko japonicus | reverse complement strand
TGACACTGTCTAACCATCTCATCCTTTGCCGTCCCCGTCTTCTTTGACCTTCAATCTTTCCCAGCATCAGGGTCTTCTCCAGTGAGTGCTCCCTTCTCATTTGGTGGCCAAAGTATTTGAGCTTCAGTTTCATTATCTGGCCTTCCAGGGAACAGTCAGGGTTGATTTCTTTGAGGATTGACTGATTTGTTCTTCTTGCAGTCCAAGGGACTCTCAAGAGTCTTCTCCAGCACCATAGTTCAAAAGAATCTATTCTTCGGCGCTCGGCCTTCCTTATAGTCCAGCTCTCGCAGCCATACATGACTACTGGGAATACCATTGCTTTGACCATGCGGACTTTTGTTGGCAGGGTGATGTCTCTACTTTTTATCATGCTGTTTAGGTTCGCCATCGCTTTCCTCCCAAGGAGCAGGCGTCTTTTAATTTCATGGCTGCAGTCACAGTCTGCGGTGATCTGGGATCCCAGGAACGTGAAGTCTGTCACTACTTCCACGACTTCCCCTTCTATTTGCCAAGGAGTGATGGGGCCGGATGCCATGATCTTAGTTTTTTTGATGTTGAGCTTCAAGCCCACTTTTGCGCTCTCCTCTTTTACTCTGAGCAAGAGGCTCTTTAGATCCTTTTCACTTTCAGCCATTAGAGTGGTATCATCTGCATATCTGAGGTTGTTGATCTTTTCCCCAGCAATCTTAATTCCCGCTTGTGATTCATCCAGGCCAGCATTTCGCATGATGTACTCTGCATATATATTAAATAAGCAAGGTGACAGTATACATCCTTGTCGTACTCCTTTTCCTATGCTGAACCAATCAGTTGTTCCGTATCCGGTTCTAACTGTCGCTTCTTGGCCCTTATACAGGTTTCTCAAGAGACATGTGAGGTGGTCTGGTACTCCCATCTCTTTAAGGACCTGCCATAGTTTGTTGTGATCCACACAGTCAAAAGCTTTAGCATAGTCAATGAAGCAGAAGTAGATATTTTTCTGGTACTCTCTTGCTTTCTCCATAATCCAGCGAATGTTGGCAATTTGATCTCTAGTTCCTCTACCTCTTCGAAACCCAGCTTGTACTTCTGGTAGTTCTCTATCCACGTACTGTTGAAGCCTAGCTTGTAGGATCTTGAGCATGACCTTGCTAGCGTGTGATATGAGTGCAATTGTGCGATAGTTTGAACATTCCTTGGCATTGCCCTTCTTTGGGATTGGAATGTATACTGATCTTTTCCAATCCTGTGGCCACTGTTGCGTTTTCCAAATTTGCTGGCAAATGGAGTGCAGAACTTTAACAGCATCATCTTCTAAGACTTTGAATAGCTCAGCTGGAATACCATCACCTCCACTAGCTTTGTTGTTAGTAATGCTTTCTAAGGCCCATTTAACTTCACATTCCAGGATGTCTGGCTCAAGGTCAGTGATTATACCGTCGTGTTTGTCAAGGACATTGAGGTCTTTCTTGTATAGTTCTTCTGTGTATTCTTGCCATCTTTTCCTAATCTCTTCTGCTTCTGTTAGGTCCCTACCGTTTTTGTCCTTTATCATGGCCAGCTTTGCATGGAACGCTCCCTTGATTTCTCCAATTTTCTTGAAGAGATCTCTAGTCCTTCCCATTCTATTGTTTTCTTCTATTACTTTGCACTGTTCATTCAGGAAGGCCTCCTTATCTCTCCTTGCTGTTCTCTGGAAATCTGCGTTCAGTTGGGTAAATCTTTCCTTTTCGCCTTTGCCTTTCGCTTTCCTTCTTTCCTCTGCTATTTGTAAAGCCTCATCAGAAAGCCATTTTGCTTTCTTGCATTTCTTTTTCTTTGGTATGGTGGTGATTGCTGCCTCCTGTACGATGTCACGAACCTCTGTCCATAGTTCTTCAGGCACTCTATCTATCAAATCCAGACCCTTGAATCTATTCTTCACCTCTACTGTATATTCATCAGGGATGCGATCTAGGTCAAACCTGAATGGCCTCGTGGTTTTCCCAATTTTCTTCAGTTTAAGTCTGAATTTTGCAATGAGTAGCTCATGATCTGAACCACAGTCAGCTCCAGGTCTTGTTTTTACTGACTGGATAGAGCTTCTCCATCTTTGACTGCAAATTATATAGTCAATCTGATTTCGGTGTTGCCCATCTGGTGATGTCCATGTGTAGAGTCGCCTCTTAGGTTGTTGGAAAAGGGTGTTCGCTATGACCAGTGTGTTCTCTTGACAAAACTCTGTTAACCTTTGCCCTGCTTCATTTTGCTTTCCAAGGCCAAACTTGTCTGTTATTCCAGTTACCTTTTCACTTCCTACTTTAGCATTCCAGTCCCCTATGATGATGAGGACATCATTTTTTGGTGTTAGTTCTAGGAGGTGTTGTAGGTCTTCATAGAACCGGTCCACTTCAGCCTCTTCTGCATCAGTGGTTGGGGCATAGACTTGGATTACTGTGATGTTGAATGGTTTGCCTTGGAATCGGACAGAAATCATTCTGTCATTTTTGAGATTGTATCCCAGTACTGCCTTTTGCACTCTCTTGTTGACTATAAAGGCCACACCATTTTTTCTACGAGATTCCTGGCCACAGTAGTAGATATAATGGTCTTCTGAGTTAAATTCGCCCATTCCTGTCCACTTTAGTTCACTGATTCCTAGGATATCGATGTTCAGTCTTGCCATCTCATTTTTGACCACGTCAAGCTTACCTTGATTCATAGATCTTACATTCCAGGTTCCTATGTAGTATTGTTCTTTGCAGCATTGGACTTTCCTTTCACCATCAGACACATCCACAACTGAGCGTCCTTTCGGCTTTGGCCCAGCCGCTTCACTCTTTCTGGGGTTACTTGTACTTGCCCTCTGCTCTTCCTCAGTAGCATATTGGACACCTTCCGACCTGAGGGGCTCATCTTCCGGCGTCATATCTTTTAGCCTTTTGATACTGTCCATGGGATTTTCTTGGCAAAAATACTGGAGTGGGTTGCCATTTCCTTCTCCAGGTGGATCACGCTTGGTCTGAGTTCTCTGCTGTGGCCTGTCCGTCTTGGGTGGCCCTTCACGGCATAGCCCACAGCTTCATTGAACTGCGCAAGCCCCCTCGCCACGACAAGGCAGTGATCCATGAGGGGGACAACGGGCCTTATTCCTAGTTATATATATAAAAAATCTCCTCCGGGGGCTTTAAAAAAAAAAAGAATGTTGGTAGATAGTAGAACCAAGAACCAAGTTAGTGCCACAAATCCATTGGCTGCCAGTTAGTTTCAGCATCCAATTCAAGGTACCGGTTATGACCTCCCAAGCCCTTCATGGCCTAGGACCAATATATCCAAAGAACCATTTCATCTTATATATTCCCATGCACCAGCTATGGTTTTCAGGCTGATACCTACTTATTGTTCCTTCACTTAAAGTAGCCTGCCTGGCATCAGCTCGAGCCTGTGCCCCCTTCTTTGTGGAATGGACTTTCTGAGGAGATGAAGGAAGCGGCATCTTTAGAAATTTTTAGAAGGCACTGAAACACCATATTATTTTCCTGGGCTTTTAATGAGAGATAAATTGCAGTTGACTTTGGGGGGTGGGTCTTATGGGGAGTGGTTTGTTGGTTTTAAACTGTGATTTTTTTAAAAAAAATAATGATTGGGAAGCTGCATTGAGCCATCAGGACAAGTAGGATGCTATTATGGTAATTTGTGGAAGCAACTGACTTCAGAGAAAAGGGGAAGCACCTTTTTATTGAACCCTCGGTATATTGCAGATAATTCAAGCCAGGGGAAAAGCACTCTGCACATGTCCTGAAAGAAGGTGAGCAAGGCATACACATGAAGTATATTAGCTATCATATCTACTGCAAGAACCAAGGAGCAAAAAAAGTCCACAAAATATATTTCATGTACTATCAATAAATCACTTTCTATAACTCTGAAGACTTATACCAAAACCCAGCACCGATTTAGGCATGCTTAGATTCCACTTATTACACTGAAACTTTAATTGTGAACTGAGTTATGTCACTGTTTGTTGTCTACACTCACTATATGTCCCAAATACATTGACTGAATACACCAACAAACTCAGCTGTGTAATGAAATGACTCATCATTTGATAAAATGCAAACTCTTTCTCAATTAAAAAAAAAGGTAAAAGCCAAATGAAGTCATGAATTGGTCCGAATGTAGCTCAGAAATAGTTGTAGTCATTAAATCAAAGTTGTAGTCATTAACTGGTCTAAATTTAGCTCAAATATTTGGAACACAGCACTAGAAGAAAGAGAAAGGTTTGCTATTATTCATGCCAGTGATAGAATAAAGCTTGCTTTGCTTGTCAGTGGAGAATTTATGCTGCCAAATCATTATATGAATTCAATCCTAGCATTTACTCTTAAGGTAATAGAAGACATGGGTAAGAGTTTTGTACTGTGCTTTATAGGCTAACCATTTTCAGTCCACTAGGACATAATGGCATGTGTCCAGGAGAATACACATTAGGGATGAGGGAATGTTCCCTTTTTTTCCCTTTGTATATTCATCATATTTCTCCCTTTATATATTCATCATATTTTATCAATAGTTTCAGTTCTCTGCTTGTTTGCTGTTGATTTATAGATTTGTTCATATTGTGCCTCCGTACTGTACAGTTTTTATATGCAGGTTGCATAGCATTTATATGTATAATGTACCAGTGACTATAGAGAAATCAACCAAATATCTGCTATCAGGAACTCAGATACCATAACATTGTATCTAAAGACAATGGCCACAAGTTCTGGGCCTGGATCATGTTGGATGACTCTTGATAAACTGTGTGTATAAAGTGATATCAAATTGCAATCAACTTATGACGACCTCATAGAGTTTTCAAGGCAAGAGACTAACAGAGGTGGTTTGCTATTACCTGCCTCTGTGTACCAACCCTGGACTTCTGTGGTAGTCTCCCATCAAAATACTAACCAGGGCCAACCCTGTTAGGCTTCCAAGATCTGATGAGGTCAAGGTACCCTGGACCGTCCAAGTCAGGACTGATAAACTGGGGGAGTTCATACTGTGGACTTCCTGAATTCTGAATTCATCTCTTCCTTCAGAATTGGTAAGGTTATAAAGAATAGCGGTTGTGTTCATAATACTTTCTCTGGATCTAGTGGCAGCAGGGAGTCAATTTTGGATTTATAGGTGGTACAAAGATTGTAGAGGACTCAGTTTTCTCTTCTCAGATAAAGAACTTGTTTAAGATGGTGAGGAAAATTTAAGCCTCTCTATCATGTTTCTCTTAAGGGGCCTGAAAAATGGAAGGGCGATGATAACGGCTGCTGAGAAGGCATGAGAAGCTTGAAGGAAAAGATGACAAGATGATCCAATAAAAATGAGAGATATAGGACAAAAGAAATAAAAATAAGTAGACAGAAATGCCTTCAGTGAGATGCTGGTCTCTGAACTAGAGAAGAAATTTGTCTTCCCTTTTGGAGTGGAGCGGCCTCTTAACAGTAAATGGGTGGCTCTAGCAGTAAAATAAGAACAGGTATTCTGAAATAGTTCCATCGATTTAACCAAACTATTCTAAGTATTAAGGTATGTCTTATTCTATTATACAATAATAAAACATAAAACTCCTATTTAGAAGCATTTTCTGCTTCTGGAGAAAAAGAGGTACAGGCACAGTGCTAAAAGGAAGCTGTACAGTTGGGAGCAAAGATGGGAGCTTTCCTTTAATCCTCACCAGTCATCGTGAGCATTATTTGGCGATGAACGTAGCTTCACGTGTGCACGTACAATTATGTGCAAAGATGCATCATATCTGCCTTTTGTTTCTTTTTGTTTTTTCCACTTGTACTTTGCTTCCGAACGCCAGATGATTTTGAGCTCCTAGGCTTTTACATTAATGGCAGTTCCTATTTAGTTGCATTCAAAATCTTCCTCCAAATGGGATCTGAAACAGAACACCAGTACTACTATCCAGATGATTTCTTTTTAGGCAGGCTTCAGTAACATTCATATATGAAAGAAATTGCTTTATGCCTTTTGAACACTTAGCAGGAGAGGTAATCAGGAAGAGACGAGAGGGGGAAAAGGAAGATGATCCACAGAGTTTGTTCATAATTGGGAATAGAGGACAGGAATCTAACCCAACAGCATGCTAGTTGGCAAGGGGAGGGGGAGTAAATTGGCTGTATACGGCTTACTGGCTTATATTTTCAAGCATAAAAAGAAAGGGAAATATCGCTCAGGAAGGACAGCTGTTCAATGAGCTAGGCTATCCCCCCCCCCTTTGTCCTCTGTTACTACTGAACATCGAGATCACATCTGCCACTTAGATGCCAAACTGCTGCCTGTACAAATCAGAAGGAAATAGCTTAGGCAGGATTGTCCCACATCATTTTGCCCCAATGGGCTTCATTTAATTGCATATTGGGGCTGACAGAGTTAATGCACAGATAGACTGACAGTAGGTGAGAGAGGCCCCTCCATGGCCAGCAGCCCAGGCTGATCAGATGCACCAGGCTGTTGGCTTGCTCTCTGGAAAAGATTCAGGGCTGGAATGAGATGCTAGCGCACACCCCAACCTTCTACCGTCACTAAGGCCAGCTGAAAATGTCCTTTTTTCTTGGATGTGTTTTTTCTTTTTTGCCCCCTCTGAAAGGCAAGAGAAGGAAGGCAGGGAGCTCCAGAAAATAAAAGTGGAACATATGTAGTGAAAAAGCTTTGGTACAGGATTCTGTGAACTGAACAAAATTCAAATAAAAAAGATGAAGTGTAAAAAAAAATACATTCAGAGTACTTCTCCTTCTAATATGACATAATTTACAAAGAAAAGGAAAACAGCATTGTATAATAAAATATGTCTCAGTTTGCTCAGATATTTTGCTTATTATCTCACTGGTTAGATTAACTGCTTATGGAGATGTCTTGTTGTCTCCCTATCCAAACCCTCTTCCTCTTAGCATTCATTATAAGTACTCGTGAGCATTATTTGGCGATGTAAAAACAAAAAAGCCGTATAGGGAAGGACAGCAAAACATGATGTAGATTTTTTTATTTTCTTTCCCCCTGAAGGCTATGGATTTCAGTAAGAGAACTAAATAGTTGGGCTTATACAGGACAACCCTGACAGAGGTAGCCTGGGAGGCAAAAATGGTCCTGGGGAAAAAATCATTGTAGTAGCCCTGGCTATAAAATAGTGGCTTGATCCTAGGGCTGCCAAGTGGGGCCGGGGGAGGCGGTAACCCCCCCCACTTCGGACTGATTTCCGCCACCGCGGAATCGGGGCCTGGGGGGAACTCCGCCCTCGAAGTGCAGCATGGCTGCGTCACCAGATCGTCGGAGGGAAAACTCTATGGTTTCCCTCCAACGATCGGGGCCACGCCTTCAACATGCTCGACGTCACGCATCACTTCCCTTTGAAGATTCCATGTTCACCATGATGTCTGTGGTCTGGAGGTCAGATGTAATTCCAGGAGATCTCCAGGGCCACCTGGAGGTTGGCAGCCCCTTGCAGTTTCTGGGAAGGACACATTGGAGAGCCAAAGTGGCAGCCCCGGGCTTTGCCATTTCTGGCGACTGCAGGCATCTCTTTGCTCAGTCAGAGAGACTGTGCAAGGTGCCTCCAAAGCATTCAGCCACTGGATCCACTGGATCCACCAGTCTCTTCATGGGGCAGAGCAAGGAATGGAAAAGACCACCCTCCCCTCCCCCATCCCATTCCATGCCTCAAGAATGTAAGGAAGGGATGGAAGAAAGCCCTCCTCCCCCAAGCCTCATACAAGCTTCAGCATCCCCCAGCCCTAACCCAGGCTGCATAAGCAGGATCGGCCAGAATGCCCCACCATCCCAGGGGATACATAAGGAGAGAAAAGAAGCCATTGCTTCTCCTTTCATTCTTCCTATATGCTTTCACACTTTCATACTTTCAGTTTCTGATTGTAGGAGTGGACTGGAAAGGGGGGGAAAGCACTATAGTGGTTGTCTTTGCACTCCATTGCTAAAGTGACTTGCAGATAGTGTTGCCAACCTCCAGGTGGAACCTGGAGATCTCCTGACATTACAACTGGCAAGAGAAAAGAGATCCCCTGGAGGAAATGGCTGCTTTGGTGGGTGGATTACATGGCATTATACCCTGATGAGGTCTTTCTCCTTCCCAAACCTCCATCCTTCCCCTCCAAAGCTCCAGGAGATTCTGAATCCCAAATTGTCAACTCTACTTGCAGAGCAATCCTGGGTGTTTCTACTTCAAATTAATACTCACTATGTTCAATGGGACTTACTCTCAGGTAAGCTTACTTAGGATTGCAGCCTTTACCACTAACCAAGCAGAAGGACTTCTAGTCAGGTGCTTTCCAGAGACGACTAGTGCAAAAATAGTTCAGTACATCTGCCTTTTTAAAAGCATATTCTTAATGTGAGGGGTGAAAGCTTGTTCAGCATATGCAGGAGCCAGCATGTCCGGAGTGTTTCGCTGCCTGTTTCTGAGCAGCCATCCCTTGAGCAGATTTCCGCCCGCCCCCCGGAGATTTCAAGAGTGCAGTTGAAAGTAAACATGATAAAAAAAATCTTAATGTAAAGAGTACGCACAGCTGCCTGTTTCACAGTCCTTCCAGAAGTCTAATTCTGAAATCCAGATGGAGAAGGATGTGCCACCAGGGAGGAAGGCAAACTCGGTGTGTGTGTGTGGGGGGGGGAGAGCCTCCTACTCCTGAACACTTGTCTCTGCTTCTGCAAGAGACCACTCATAACTTGAAGTTTCTGCTCCTTCAGCCATCTCCTGCTCCAAGCCCTTTACTGCCCCCCCCCAGATATCAACAACACCCTCCCCTCACACACTATGAAAACTATAGCTGCTGACTCCTTATATAAGGTTAAATGGGCTGGAGCAGGAAACAACAAAAAGCAGGGAAGACCAGCTGGCAAGTCTGCTTTTCAGAGACGTAGGGTTCTGGAGTCCAAATTTGGGAGTACCCGGAGATTTGAGGATGGAGACTGGGAAAGTGGGGTTTAGGGAGGAGAGGGATCTTGATAGGATATAATGCCATGCTGTCCTCTTTCCAAAGCAACCACTTTCTCCAGGTGAAGTGGAATAACTTTTTTCAAAAAACGAATAAACCATAAATATTTCAATTTATGTAGCCTGGAAATCAGTTTTAATTCTGGGAGATTTCCAAAAAAAAAACCCCATCTGGAGGCTGGCAACCCTATAAAGACTTTAAAAGAGCCCCACGCTTAGCTGCAAGGATGCACCACCCAGGAATCTGAAGAACTGGTGTGTGGGAATGGGGGGCTAGGGACACTGGAGTGGGGCAGGCAAAGCAGAGGGCGTTGTTAAAAAAATTATCCTTTTTCACCCTGAAATTTGAGGGATGAAAAACAAGGTGATAGATACTTCCTAGATACTTCCTTGGGAGCTGGAGAGCTGAGTGGATGTAGGTGGGCTTGGCTTGGCTTTGACACTGTGGAGTGGAATCTAATACTCGGTGCTGGAGAGAAAAGGAGCAGCAGCTGTGGCACCATGTTGAGTGGTACACTGTAGCAAACAGCACCTGCATCCCTCCCTAGGAGCCTCTTCACTCATAGGCCTAGCCCCATTCCTCTAGCAGTGTAGACTGGAAGAATGGGGCTGGACCAATGAGTGAGGGGCAGAGTCAGCTGTGCTCCCTGGCATGGCTCATTGGCCACATGCTCAGCTTGAAAAAAGACCCTTTAAAGGGTCTTTTTGCAAGCCAAGCATGCAACCAGCAACCGCCCCTCTCCCTCCCTCCTGCTAGAGTTAAAGGGCCCTCCAGTTGGTCAGTGGGCCACATGGTCCCCGCCGATCAACTGAGGGGAGAGAGGGGGGTGGCCAGGCTGGTGGTTGCTCTTGGGGGTGGGGCTTGGGGGTGTCCTTGCCCACCCCTGGAACACTCCCAAAATCTCCCCCACCAGAGCAAGGAGAGGACCTGGCAACCCTAGAGCACATTCAACAGTCACTGTGGAGCAGAGGGAAATAAAGATCACTACATACGGGCGGCAGCAAAATGAGAGGCATGTGTCTCATGGAGGCAGGGGAAATGGGGCAGGAACTGGTAGAGAGAGACAGCTAGTAGGGCAATGTCCCATCAGAAATTTTGCTAGTAACTTAGATAGCCAATATGCCCCTCCAGTCCTAAGTAGTCACACCCATGAATTTAAATGGACCTAGAAGGACACAGCTCTGCTTACCGTTGCAGTGGAAGGTGCTTAACTTTCATGATGCCACTACATATCTGATCAATGGGAAATGGACAGGCCAGTGCAGTTATCGTACCAGTTATAGTTGTAAGTGATGTGTGACTACAAAAATACCTCCTCTTCACAATAATACATCTCATCATGAAACTAGTTATGAAACTAATGACATAGTAGGCAAACAACAGGTATAAGGGTGAAGGCAAAGCCCTCCTCCTCACCCTATTCTGAGGCTTTTTTGTGGTTGAGACCCATTAAAAGGAAACACTGGGGGGTGCTACAGCCCTGAACACAATGGCTTAGCAACAGTGATCTGTGTGATGGTCACCTCGAGATTAGACTACTGTAACGCTCTCTACATGGGGCTGCCTTTGTCGCAAATCCAGAAGCTGAAGCTAGTGCAAAATGCTGCGGCCAGGCTGCTGATGGGTTGTCCCATGAGGGAGCACATCTAGTCTGTCTTGAAGGCATTGCACTGGCTTCCAATAGCATACTGGATTCAATTCAAGATGCTGGTTCTTACCTTTAAAGCCCTTTATGACCAGGGTCCGACATATCTGAGGGACCGCCTTTCCCCATATATACCCCAGAGAGTACTTCAGTCAGGATCACAAAATCGTTTGGCCCTTCCATGTCCCAAGGATGCCAGGCTGGTTATAACCAGGGCCAGGGCTTTCTTGGTGGCAGCTCCACACTGGTGGAATGAGCTCCCAGAAGAGACCAGGCCCCTGCAGGACCTTTTACAGTTCCGCAGAGCCTGCAAGATGGAGCTCTTCTACCAGGTCTTCAATTAGGAACTGCCACCACCAGTACTATCACTAATTGTAGAGCCTGGTGCCTGGTCTATTACTGACAGCCTGTGCCTGTCATACAGATACGAGATCAACGAGCTGAATACTCAGACAATCTATGTATAGTGCCATCTATATGATAAAAGCATTAGTGCTAGCACTTTATATTGTTATAATGTGGGTTTAATGAATTGTTTTAAAAGTTTTATGATATTTGATTGTTGTTATGTTTTATTGTGTAAGCCGCCTTGAGCCTGCTTAGGTGGGGAGGGCGGGGTAAAAATTTGAATAAATAAACAAATAAATAATATAAAGGATGTTGATGCTGACCAGTTCAAACCTGTGCAGGGTGCCAAAACATTCTATGTATAAACACATTGAACTGTTATGACCATCAGGAAGGGCCCACGGAATTATTTTCTTCAGTAGAATTGGGACAATGGCTGTTAGATCCTGGTGCAGTAGCTAGTTCATGCTTATGTCAAGGGGATGGTGGTTGTCCTTAGGTACACTGTTTGGTCCTGTGGCAGCAACTGTCTTTCAGACATTTATTCCTGTTTACCTTTGCTGCAACAGACTCACACTGCTACCCCTCAGGAGCGAATATATTCTATGTAATTTATTGTGAATCTATAGTTCAATATGTTTTCAGGAACGATCAACAGTTTCTGCTTATAATTTCTTTTGTATCAAAACACCATCTTGTGCAGCCATCTGATCATGTTTCTAATCCTCCTCTGTATTTACAGACACACACATGTGTGCGTTGCTATCATCATCAAGGATCAATTTCTTCAGAAATTATGAGTTATTATTTAGCCTGGCTTCCAAAGAGATCCTGGGGAGACAGATTAATCACTAATAACACATTTTTGAACAGATTGGAATGAAAGACTGAACTAACATTAGCATCTCCTTCTCTAGCTCAGCCTTTGGCAACTCTATCCAGATGACAAAAGTCGCTTGTTCAGTTTAAGATGCGTCTCATGTCATCCTGAAAAGAACTCACCTGTCCTTCCACATAAAAGCAACAATGTTCAGTCTTTAAGACACTTGCCCTTTTCATTGTGCTGAACAGGACAGCTGACCAGAAATCAAACATGTCAGGCCAACCAGTGCACAGCATGAAACATACTTGGGAGAGAGCTGTCCTTAGAATGCTTGTCTTATTGCTTCTCCTGCTGGTTTCTTTTAAATGGGGACTTGTTAAGCAAGACATTTTAAAAAAACCACATTCCTTTGTAGCTGTTCACACAAGCACCCTTCTGGGGTTTTATTTTCTATGTCAATGTGTGTGTACACTGCTGACAGTATCAGGAAAAAAGAGCCACATGACTGAGAGAGGAAAAGAAAGTTGAGCAGGATTATACTCCTAGTGCACTATTTCAAGGAAGAAGACTCCCACTGTGCTGTACTGAATTTTGATTAGGCATTCTGAAACAAAATAAAACTGGCAAGCTAAAATAGCTTAACCCCTTTAACTCCACCATGCCATGAGAGGTCAAGAGACACTTGTTCTCTTTGCCTTTTGAGGGAATGGAAAGAAAGACAACCAGAAACCACAGTGTCAGGGATTTCTAATGTGGTTTCACTGATGCTGAGCCCACTCTAGTGAAATGAACGTATGTGGCCAGGAATCCTATGTTGGCGTGCATAAAAATGTCTATGTCAAAGCAGTTTAAAGGTAGGACCCTCATTTTTTCCCCCATTCATATTTTCCCCATACAAAATACTCAGATATGAAGATCTTTTAGATGATAAAGGATCCCTAAAAAAAAGGAAGACTTAACAAGACAAGGTGTTAATCTAGATTGGTGGGCAAGGGCTCAAATTGAATCCAGATATGTTAAAGATAGAAAATCTGTTTTTTACTCAGAACAATGTGCATCTGTACATCTAATGTACATCTAATGATAAGTTGATTAAGAAAATGTATGTATTTTAATGCAAATGAAAATGGAAGATGAAGCAGTTAAAGATTGCATGATTAAATGGATGCAAAATCTAGGTTATAATATTGATCTTGCATAGTGGATTAAGTGAATGTGAAAGTGACTAAATTGGTTGTATTTAAAGAGAATTTGTATAAAATGTTTTCTAGATGGTATTTAACACCAGGCAGATTAGCTAAAATGTATAAAAACATGCCAAATTGTTGCTGGAAGTGTAAAAAACATATAGGTATGTTTGACCATATATGGTGGACATGTGAAATTGCACATAAATTCTAGATTATGGTGCATACATTTATACAGACAGTTCTGCAGATTTCAATACCTTTTCGACCAGAATTGTTTTTACTGAATTGTATATCAGATGATTTTAACAAAAATCAAAGTTACTTTATAATCCATGTAGTAACAGCAGCAAGAAACTTATTTGCAACCATTTGGAAACTTCCAACAATACCTTTGGAACAAGATTTAAGAGCGAAGATTATGGAAAGTGCCGAAATGGATAAATTGACTTTGTTGCTAAGAGGGCAAATGGAAAAATATTTTTGGACTATGGACTCCTTTTTATGACTGGATATTAAAGAAACATAAAGATACAAATATTTTGATAATATGAGATGAAGAAGCCTTTATGAACTCTTAAAATTTCACAGTCTATCTTTTGGTAATGTGAAATGATAAATGGAGAAGATTTGTATGGATAAGACTTCTTATTTTTGTTTCCTTTCTCTTCCCTACCCCTGTATAACCTTAAAAATTTAATAAAGTGTATTTTTAAAAAGGTATGGTAACACCACCCCCACCCCCCCGGTACACATACATATATGCAATTACTGCTACAATGTTAATTGTAAGGACAGTGCAGACTGGAAGATTTTTAATCTGAGTTCAACTTTCCTTTCACAAGCTTAATTGTTATTTGTTCTCCAGCTTGGCCACACTCCAAGACATGGCCTGAATGGATGTTGGATTCAACTCCACTGGCATCATTGGCCAAAATTTTTTAAGCCCCCCCCATTCTGTCACAGTGGTACAGGTCAAGTTTTCTTTCACTCTGTCAGAATTTAATACTACAGACCTCGTATGTTTCACCAATAGCTTTGGACTGGCTTAATACTGCTTGTAAATAGGTAACTTCAGATGAGATATTGAGTCTGTCCAAGTCACAGCAGGTCACAACCTGATTGTCCATTCCCAAAACAACATAAGATTACTTATGTTGTCGAAGGCTTTCATGGCCGGAGTTCATTAGTTGCTGTAGATTCCGGGATGTGTGGCCGTGGTCTTGGCATTGTAGAACCTGACATTTCACCAGTAACTGTGACTGGCATCCTCAGAGGTATAAACACAGAAAGATGGAATACTCTCTGTGTCAAGGTGAGAAGAAAATGGTAGACAGTAAATTTATATCTACTCCAGAAGGTGGGTCGGGCTGAGTTATTGTCTTGTAGGCTATGGACATCCTAATGGAGGAGCTTTCCTGAGGAGGTTCTTTTGTTTCCTGAGGAGGTTTCCTGCTTCCTGAGGAGGTTGTTGAAATTCTAATCTTATCTGTAGTGCTATTGTCTGATGTAAAGACTTCTGTGTTTTTCAGGACAGGAAGCCATGTCCTATTTATTTTTAAACTCTCTTCTTTCCTGTTGAAATTATGTTTGTGTTTGTGAATTTCAATGGCTTCCCTGTGTAATCTGACATGGTAATTGAAAGTGTTGTCCAACCTTTCAGTGTCTTGGAACAAAATACTGTGTCCTGTTTGAGTTAGGCTATGTTCAGCCACTGCTGATTTTTCAGGTTAGCCAAGTCTGGAGTGTCTTTTGTGTTCTTGTATTCTTGTCCGAATGGTACACTGTGTGGTCCTGATGTAACTTGTCCACAACTGCATGGTATGTGGTATACTCTTGCAGAAGTGAGGGGGTCTCTTCTGTCTTTTGCCGATTGTAGCATCTGTTGTATTTTTCTGGTGGGTCTGAATACTATTTGTAATAATAATAAGTAATAAGATTACTTAGTATCTTTTCCACATTCTTTTAAAACACTGCTTCTGTTAAAATTGTTTTTTTAAAAAAACAAACAAACCACACTCTTGAATTCAAATCTAGCCTTGCAAAATACAGCATTGTTTTACAGTTCTTTAAGCAAGCTCAAAGGTTTACTGAGAATCAGTTCAGCGACATAGTGGCACACATGCATAGTTAAAAAGATGGGGATTCAGATGATGGGAAAATAGTAAACTCCCACCTCCTATTGACTGCTGTTCTCTGATTATTCATCACAAGTAGTTCTTAACCACAGCAGCCTACCTGTACTCAGTGGGTTCTACCACTTGTTTAACTATGAACAGATGGTGTGATATAAGGCAGAGGATGCCAGCTGTTTCAATTATTCCATCTTCAGTGTATTCCAATGTGCCTTGAGTTGCAAAGTACAATGTGGAAGTAGGCAGAAGGCAATGCATCAGAATGCAATGTGAAACTGAGGGTGGATTTCTTTAAAGGAAGCAAATGACTGTTCAGGGAAAAGGAAGAAAGCTCAAACATTTCAATATGAGTGCCAACACAGATTATTGTCTATGAAATTTGAAATTTATTGGTATTTTATTGCAAAGATAGAAAAATTATAAAATGATCATACAGAATTTATCTATCATCTTTGTATACCACACATCCTTCTGAGGACCTTAGGGAAGCATATATAGTTCTCCCCACCTTCACTTTATCAGTTTTGTAATCTTATGCCCTGACCTGGATAGCCCAGGCTAGCCCAATCCAGTCAGTTCTCAGAAGCAAAGCAGGGTCAGCCTTGGCTAGTATTTGGAAGAGCAACATCCAAGGAATACCAGGGTTGTGACACAGAGGCAAGCAACGGCAAGCCACCCCTGAAACATCTCTTGCCTTAAAAACAAGTCTAGCTCTCCACCTAGTGGTGCATAATGCTAAATGAGCTAGAACTTCTGGCTGCCAGACAATCTTAGGATCTCCCGGCTAGTCTACACACAATGTCATATGATAATTAATTAATTTGTGATTATATGAGGATGGTTAGTCTGAGAAAAAGTGACTGGCTCAAGGTAATCTAACTTCCCCCTCCCACTGGAATCTGGAGGATTTTTCCCCCTGGAATTCCGGGGGGTGGGGATTGAAACTGGTTCTTTCCAGTTACAGTCTGACACTCTAACCAGTACACCGTATGGATCTTAGCACAGATCACTACTGGGGAGTCTTAAGGTATATTTTTGTAGGCCTCTGGCAATGATAGAGGGATAAGTAGACAAATAGATCCCTAATTTCCTACAGAAGATGCAGGAAAAATGCACTGATAGACTTTCTGCAAGTGTATTCCAGGATAACAGTTGTCCCAGTAATTTTAGAAATAATTTTTACAGAGTAAGATGCCCCAGGCTTCAGAGGGATGTGTGCTACAAGCATCCTACATTGGCTGAAGACATCAATGCCAACATCACCAAATCATCTGTGATTCTGTGGTAGAGGATATTTTAATGTCCATCAAAACTAACCTGCATTTAACATGAATTTGGTTTTACCTATTGTATTTTTCAGCCCTGACCTGGATAGTCCAGGCTAATCTGATCACATCAGATCCTGGAAGCTAAGCAGGGTTAGGTCTGGTTACTATTTGGATGGGAGACCACCAAGGAATACCAGGGTCATGATTAGGGTTGCCAAATCGAAAAAGCTTACCGGCGGGGGAGCATCCTGTCGCTCCGGGAGCCAGCCGGGGATGTGTGTGCGCGCGCAAAGCGCGTGCGTGCTTTCGGAGCGTCACCGGAAGTGACGCCACATGCTGGGGCGGGGCAACACCATTTGAGGGGAAAACAAAGAGTTTTCCCCTCAAATGGCGTCACCCCACCCCCAGCATGTGACGTCACTTCCGGGTGATGCACACACGGGGGTGGGGTTTCCCCCGGGCCCCGATTCCGCGGGAGCGGGAATCGGGGCTCGAAACTGGGGGGAATTCCGCCCCCCGGGGGTATTTGGGAACCCTAGTCATGATGGCAAATGGCAAAACACCTCTGAATGTCTCTTGCCTTGAAAACCTTACTTAGTTATCATAAGTCAGCCATGACTTGACAGAATATATATATTCATGTAAATCCTGGCTGGTATATTCAATGGTCACCTTCTTTACACAAATAAGCTCAAACAGCACAAGAGAAATAATGTCTATTTTAATAGGATTACAGGCTCTAGCAACTACAAGCCACAGAACTTTTAATTACCCTGTCTTCTAACATCCTCAGTGAAGTGCCTCATTCCCACTTGAGCTTTTCCTCAGAGTTTTTGAGGCATTAATTCATTTTGGCCCAAAGAATGAACAGCATGAAGTCTGAAGCTCTCTTTGTTTTGATGCTTAATCCATTACAATAGTCCTGTAATAAGAATCCAGACCCACCGTATGAAGTCTGGGGATGAGATGGCTGAGGGAGCTCATGCAAGTCATAACTGGCCATTCTTTCAAAAGGTCCAATAATGCTCCATGTACACAATGGATGTGAGTGCATAGAGCACTCCCCATCTCTTAGGAGAATGAGGAGTTCTGCATCTTATTAAGGGCTTCTCACACATGCTAAATAATGCAGTTTCAATCCACTTCAAGTGATCATTTGCAAGTGGGTCTTGTCATTTCACACAGTAAAATCCAGTTGCAAAGTGCATCGAAAGTGTGTTATTTAGTGTGTGCGGAAGTGTCCTATGTTGTGTGATTTAAAGAAGGGATGACTTTTTTAAAATGTTCATTTTTATTAGCCTTCATTGATTTTGTTATTTTCATTCCTAATGTTATTCTTTTTTTTTTACATTTTAACTCCTTCCTCCTCCTCCCTCTTCACCTATATACTATGGTGCATGCCATTTTTTTCCCCATGAAAAGTCAAATGATGGGCGATTCTGCATTTGGCATTTGCTCCACATTTTCTCAACGGGGAGGAAAAGGTACAATTCAAAACCACATTCAAATACCCCAGGGCAATGCCGTACTGACTGCAAAGTCACTCTGAATGACCATAAATCTATGCAGAAGGTACCATAAAATCCAATGAGCAAAGAAAGTGAAAGCAGCATGCAATGCAGAAGGGAATTTCTGTTCCAACATGGGTTTTGTAAAACAACGGAGGGAAAAGCCAATGCAGAATTGCCCACAAAGTCCTACTTCGAAGAAGAGCTACTGTATCCCACATTCCAGTCTTAGTTTTGAAACAGAAAATCATTATTCCTGAGTTATTGGAGAACCACTGCCTTTCAGAGTAAATCATATTCTGCCTTGGGCATGTCTTTAGAGAATGCAGGATATAAATTTTGTAGGTGAATTAATGAATATTGAGCTAGGTGAACTAATGGTTTAATTCAGTAACTTCAAGAGATGCCCCCCTAATTCTGGTCTGCTCACTTCTATACCTCTTGGTTCACAACTCCCATGAAGCAGAACTTCTGAAATCTGTCAACTAGATGCCTGTAGGTGTTTGAAAGAAAAAACCTTTTGAAAGAAAAAACAAACGAACAAACCCAAGAATAATTAAAATAGCCTTTTCCAGGCATCACTGGTGTATTATGTGATCATGTGTTCAGCCTGATCATGGATCTTTATGTCACCTGTGCACATAGTCATCCCACCTGCCACACCTGCCACACCTGCCTCCATTCATACATCCTCTGCTATGCATCCAGGCAACCCAAATGTGGCTAGAGGCATATTTAACAACCCTTCACATGTTGTGGAGTCTTCATGGCTGCAGCACCACTCTAATTGTTGCCAATATTGCTATTGGAAATTTTTGTCAAAAACCTTTGAAATAAGGTTTTGAAAAGATTATGGATACATGCACTGGATCTACAAGATCTGCCTTTAAAATAATATGATGGCCATTTGCTTACACATGTAGACCCTATTTTAACATCAGTAGACTTCATGTGTGGAGAGAAGGCTTAACTTATGGACCTTGATTCATGTTATGGAACTGATAATGGAAACTGCTTCACTGTGTTAATTAAAATACTTAGAGCCTGAAATTCTAAAATGACTGAATTGTGTGTACATCAAGACAACACAGTGAAATTAGTGACATGAAAGCAATTTAGGATTACTGTCATAATCTGCACACCATTATTAGTATTTCTCATGTGTCAGTGGTAAATTAATTACACTGACTAATATTCCCTTCTGTCTTCTAATGAGGTTTTTTTCCAAAAACTAACAATAATCTCTATTTTCTGCTACCCAGCAATAATTTCTCTCAATTTCCTTGCAATAGAAAATCTCTTCAAATCCAAAACCCAACAGACCAAGTAATCAAAAGTCCAGTTGTTGAGGCTTTTGCTATTGGTAAGAAGCAATCTTCCAAACAATTCAATTTGCCGTCATTCCATAAAACTCAGTAGTGAGGAAATATGAAGTTAGTATTTCAAAACTGTTTGTGCTTATACAAGTGACAAAACTATATATCCCATAGAATTACATTCATATAGCTCTTCTTATCTGTGTATATGATCGACTATATAGTCTATTCTGTAGAAATATGTCATCATTGTATATTCTACAGAATAGACTATATAGTCGATCATATACACAGATAAGAAGAGCTATATGAATGTAATTCTATGGGATATATAGTTTTGTCACTTGTATAAGCACAAACAGTTTTGAAATACAAGAATAAAATCCAAAAATTTATAGTATATTTAATTTTGTAGTCTTTGGTATTGCCAATGTATAGCTTCAATTCAGACACCTCACTTCCAGGCTTGCATCCCTGAGGACAGAGGGAGAAGAATCGAGGCAACCCTTCACTATGTCTTGATCTAGCTCTATCAGAGACAGGGATGGGCATGAACCACATTTTTGAGGCTTGGTTCATGGTTCATTGCTGAACCGCAAACTGAACCATGAACTCACATGAACCAGGAGGTTGGTTTGTGAACTGACCCAGTTTTTATCAGTTTATGAGGCATTTAAAATTTAAACCCCTGCTTTCTGCTCCCTGCAACATTTTGTGGTGAGCAGAAATCAGGGTTTTCCAAACATCTGAGTGGTGGGACCATGAACCTTTACAAACTGCACCAAAATTCATGGAAATTGTTGTTGGTTATTCAGTTTGCAAACATCACTTTGCAAACCACAAAACACCCAAATTCATGACCAGGGCTGGCTCGCTCACTAGGTGAACTATTTATTTATAATTCAATTTATAGCCCGCCCTCCCCGCAAAAGCGGCCTCACGGCGGCTCACAGTCAGGCATACGCCCGCATATAAGAACGTATTTAAAACCATTTAAAACATTATACACCATTACAAAATTACAATATAAACATATTGTATACAATATATACAATATAACTAGGCATTCACCTAGAGTGTGCCGGCCCTTAGGGGTGTCAAACCGCACCCGCACCCGCCAAAAGCCCCCTCGTCTGGCTGCTTTCAGCTGCCGCATCTTGGACTGGCAGTGCATGGCCTGGGGAGCCCATGATGCGCTCGGGGTGGCTGGGGGGTGGGGGGGCTCGGGCACTCCACGGAGGGGTGGCTGGAAGGGGTGGGAGTGGGTGAGAGAGGATGGAGCATGGCACAGTCTCACCAGGGGAGATCCACCGCCAGAGGCTGCCCAGCCATGCCAGGGACACTATGACTCCCCCTTCCCTCCTCTCCCACCCGGCATGCCAGTCTGTGTGGTGTGGCGCTGCGCTCCGGCTTCCCCGCCCGTCCACCCATCTGCCTGCCTCTAGCTCAGCCACCCAGTAGCGTGCTGCCCAGCCCTTTTGAGGACACTGTGCCTGTCAATCCTCCCCGTGGTCCATTGTCAGCCCAGGGATGGGAGGGAAGGAGGGAGGCTATTTTAAGGCCACAGTGTGTGGGTTGGCAGCCACTGGAAGCTGGCCAGGCCCGGGCTGGGTGTGCTCTGGATTGGGGCTGTGTGGTGATGGTGGCTGGGGGGGGCGGGGGATGGTTGCCTCTAAAGAGTTTTTGGGGGGCGGGGGAGGAATCTCTTCCTCGCCTCCTGCTGCACACTCTGCCCTCCCTGGCTTTCTCCCAGTCCAGAGTGTCATCATGGAACTTCTTCGCGGGCACACAGAGAGGCACGCGGCGGTGTGTGTGTGGGGGAGACACAAGGTGAGGGGGCACCACAAGGTAGCCTCACCTGGGGGGCCACTAGTTTTGCCTAGGGTGCCGAAAAACCTCGGGCCGGCTCTGTTCATGACAAACTTTAATTCATCAGCCAGTTCATGCCCATCCCTAATCAGAGAACCCAGTTCCTTCCTGGAATTTCTGAACTGAAAATATACATTTAAATATTTGTATCAGGCCATTACCATGTTTTCCAGAACTGTAAAGACAAATCTGGATTTCTTCAGCATCACAAAAAATGGCCCCTTGAAAAATTCCATGCAGAGCAAAGCAGAGCAGGCATCTCATTTTCTTTTGATTTTCAAGTTCCCAGGCAACAGCATCACTCCCTTCCAGTGGGATTCTTGGCATAGAGATCAGGAGATCACTTCCAGACAATTACAGGAGTAACTTACCAGAGACAAGCCTTGGAGAAGGAATTTGTTGGACCTTTGTTAGACCAGAATGAGCCAACTATTTTGCTTTTTTTGCTACTGCCTGCCCAAAGCATCTCTTGACAGCTTTACAGCCATTGCTTTCAGGTAGTAGGTGTACTAGGGTCACAGCTCAGCTTTTTATTTTAAAATTTATTTAATTTTGTTCATTTTTATTTAATTTAATTTCATTTTCAATGTCTATTGAATATTATTTCAATGTAATGAAATGTTATTTTACTCCTTTATGGTTATTACTGTGAGAGGGCAAGTGCTCTGCTTCTTTTATTTTTTCCACCACCTTCCTTAAGAACATAAGAGAAGCCAATGATGGATCAGGCCAATGGCCCATCTAGTGCAACACTCTGTCACACGCTGGCCAAAAATACCAGGTGCCATCAGGAGGTCCATCAGTGGGGCCAGGACAGTAGAAGCCCTTCTACTGTTGCCCCCTGCCTGCCTGCCTGCCTGCCTGCCTGCCTGCCTGCCTGCCTGCCTGCCTGCCTGCCTGCCTGCCTGCCTGCCTGCCTGCCTGCCTGCCTGCCTGCCTGCCTGCCTGCCTGCCTGCCTGCCTGCCTGCCTGCCTGCCTGCCTGCCTGCCTGCCTGCCTGCCTGCCTGCCTGCCTGCCTGCCTGCCTGCCTGCCTGCCTGCCTGCCTGCCTGCCTGCCTGCCTGCCTGCTAGTTTTTGTGTGTGTGTCCCAGGATGGGATGGAGTGGGCAGCTGAAATTCTCAATTGGTGCCCCCCCTTTTGCAGGAAGGTTTTTTTGTGTGGGGGGGTATTTTTGTTTGTGTGTGTGTGTGTATGTTTTTGCATGCCTGGAAGACATGGCGACTTCTGGTGACCCCTACTGGGGCGTGGACATTTTTCAGAGAGGTGGCTTGATAGCCTTCCTCTGCATCTTGAGTCCTGGGATTCCTTGGAGGTCTTCCTTCCAGTTAGTTGCCAGGGTCGGTCCTGCTTAGCTTCCAAGATCTGATGAGATCAGGCTTGCCTAAGCTATCCAGGTTGGGGCCTGCAGGATGCTTTTGAATGTGTGCTGCGTGCCTGTGGCTTGTCTTATCTGGCTTGGGTTGGTTTTGTTTTGTTGCTGAGTACCTTGTACATGCAGACCGGGCTGGGTTGGGGGTGGTACTGATGTTAATCTCTCCCATTTGCACAGGTTGCCTGCTTATCAAGTTGTGTTAGAGCCCAGGTTTTTCCCCATGATACCCCCCCTGGGCCGGCCCACTCACTAGGCGAACTAGACTTTCGCCTAGAGTGGGCCAATCATGAGGGTGCCGAACTGCACCCCCTGCCAAAAGCCCCCCGCCCTGCATGCTGCGTTGCCCCATGACCCCAGCCACCGCCGCTGCCGCCGCCTCTTCCCCCCCAGCCATCTTCATCCTGAACTGCCCTGCAAGCCGCTGCCTTCCCCCTCCCCCCACCAAAAGCCCTCCAGCCGCTGCTGCTGCCTCCTTCTGCCCCAATTGCCCTCCCTCCTTCAGCCCGGGCCACCCTCCCTCCTTCCACCCGGGCTGCGATCCCTCCTTCTAAGTTGCACCCAGGCTGCACTGAAGCAGCCCCTTTCCTTCCAACCAGGCTGCTCTCCCTCCTTCACAATTTTTGAATCACAAATACCTCCACCCCACACACTCCCAGTGCGACCCCTGCTCCCGTCGGCGAAGTGGCACTCGGACTTGTCCTGGACCAGGAAATGGGTGCTGCAGGGCCAGAAGGGGGGTTTGGCAAGACTGGGCGAGGGTCCCCATGAGCTGGCCAGTCAGGTGGGAGTAGCACCCCCCACCCCCGCATGCCTCCACCTCCCCTTTAGCCACTTGGCTGTCGGGGCCCAGCCCAGAGCCAGATCTGCTTCCCCGTGCATGTCCCTGCTCTTAGAAATTGGGCCGAGGAGGGAGGAACTGTGGGGCACCTTGTGGGGGGGAGGAGAAGGAAGGGAGTCCCCCAGTGCCAGAACGAGGGGGAGGGCAGCATCTAACTCCTACAGAGGGGCATCTCAACAAGTGGGGGGAGAGAAGGGAAGAATCTCCACCCTGGTCTATTCACCATTGTTACCAACCCCCCGGAGATCTCCGGGAATGACAAGGGACCTCAAGACTGTTTGGAGTGAAGAACTGGGCACTGTCCCCTGCCTCATCCTCCAGACTTCCTGGCAGGAGAGTCAGATAGCCAGAGAGGCAATAACCCTGTTTTCTTTTCTGTGTTTACTCTTCTGCCTTTTGATATGTAGATTATATTATCAGGGATGTGGGAGGAATTAACCCTTTCCCCTATGTTGCTGTCCTAAGTTAAATCATGAGGCACATGAGTGCACCATTATCAGGTACTGCACAATATCAGGTCTATTTGATGACTGAGGGGGAACATGATAGAGGTCTGTAAAATTATGCATGGGGTGGGGAGAGTGGACAAAGAGAACTTTTTCTCCCAACTCAAGGGCTTCCAATGATGGGCAATAGCTTTAGGATGGACCAAAGGAAATACTGCTCTACACAGACAGTGATTCAAATGTGGAATTCACTGCCAGGTGTAGTGATGGCCACAGGAATAAACAGCTTTAAATCAGGATCAGAGCGATTCATGGAGGATAAGTCTAACAATGGCTACTAACTACGGTGACTGAGGGGAGTGTAGAGTTTGCACGGAGGAAAGTCTTCCTTCTGGCCAGGCACCACCTGGAGGCTGGCAACCCCATAATTAGTGGATGCACAGGGAGGGGGGCGCCAGAAGGTAGCCTTGCCTAGTGTACAAAAAAACCTGGAGCCAGCCCTGTCCCCCCACCACTTTTGGCATGGCAAAACTAGACATCACTGTATCCTCAGGTCTGGCCTGGGAAAGTTGTCACCATTTTAGAGCCTGCTGTGGATGATTTAAAAATGTTGTGAGGGACCAGTCCTGATGAGGCTCTCAACATGGGGGGTGAGATGTTTCCCTCCCTGGGCTTTTTCCAGTGTGGTTTTGGCACTTGAAAAGGCCTGGGGGAAATGAGTGTCCATTCAAGACAGTACTGCTGGGTTTTTTAAAAGCCCACATACCTTAAAATATTTTTTAACATACTGGGCTTCCAGGTTCCTTTTAGCTCCTCCTCCAATAGGTTCACACAGGCAAAAAGAGTAGGTTGAAAAGTATCTGGTGCCTCAGAACACTTCTTTCCAGCCTGCATAAAATGGCTTGAGTGAGAAGCATTCGGAGTCCAAAGATGAGTTAGACTAACCTGCTCCTTCCTTGGATGGAGGAGTGTCTGGCTGGGGTGACGTGGTGGGTCCCACCACCACTGCTGCTGCCGCCTCCAGTACTACCTCCCCCACTCAGCTCTGCTGCTGCTTCGAGTAGGTCATGTTTTGGAGAATGAGCGTACTCTACCTACCTGAAACCCCTACATATAGAAGAAAGGATGGACACGAACCACATTTTTGTGGTTCAGTTCGTGGTTTGTGGCTGAACCACAAATCAAACCACAAACATACATGATGTGGAATGTTAGTTCACGAACTGAATCAGTTAATATGGGTTCATGACCCCTGCTTTCTGCTCCCTGCTGCTTCCCACAGGGAGCAGAAAGCGGGCGTTTAAACAGCTCCCAGCCATTTAAACCACCACTTTCTGCTCCCCATGGAAAGCCACAGAAAACAGTGGTTTAAATGGCTCAGAGCTGAACCCAAGAAAGCCCTTTTAAACAGCTGGGTGGTTTGTTCTATTCCTCTCAGCTGTTTAAAGGGGCTTTCTTGGGCAGTGAGCCCCAGGGCTTTACAGGGACTGCACCAGAAAGCCCAAAATAGCTGAGTGACAGGGAGCCTCAGTCACTCAGCTGTTTTTGCAGCTTTCTGTGGGAGCAGAAATCTGTGCCCATTAAAATCCCTGCTTTCTGCTCTGGACAGGAACTGGCATGAGCACCATAAACTGCTTTAAAAGTTCATGGACATCCATGACGGTAGACTCATCATGGATTTCAGTTCCCACAGCATGAACAAGGCAAAATTCATGATGAATTTGGCTTCATGGTTCAATTCATACTATAGTAGTAATAATTATACTATCCTTATGGATGCCCTGTGTATATACATGTGGCTCATAGCAGCCTCACGTTTAAAAGGTAAAGGTTTCCCTTGCTCAAAAGACAGTTGAATCCGACTCTAGGGGGTGGTACTCATCTCCAGCCAGTTTGGTGTAGTGGTTAAGTGCGCGGACTCTAATCTGGGAGAACCAGGTTTGATTCCCCATTCCTCCACTTGCACCTGGTTGGATGACCTTGGGCAAGTCATAATTCTGGCACTGCTGTTCTTGAAAAAGAGCAGTTTCTGTCAGAGTTCTCTCAGCCCCACCTACCTCACAGGGTGCCTGTTGTGGGGAGGGGGAGGGAAAGGAGTTTGTAAGGGGGGGGAGGAGGAGGAGGAGGAGGAGGAGGAGGAGGAGAAGGGGATTGGATTTATACCCCGCCCTTCACTACCCGAAGGCATCTCAGAGCAGCTTACGATCTGTTTCCTTTCCCCTCCCCACAACAGACACCCTGTGAGCTAAGTGGGGCTGAGAGAGCTCTTTCAAGAACTGAGCTTGAGAGAACAGCTCTGAAAGAATTTATTACTGACCCAAGGTCACACCAACAGCTGCATGTGGAGAAATGGGGAATCAAACTCAGTTCTCCCAGATTAGAGTCTGCGCTCCTAACCACTACACCAAAGTGGCTCAAAAAGAGATTTTGTCTAGTACTACAGGTCATTGCTATGACCCATAGGAAAGTACCCATCTATCTAGTAGGGTTTCATATGGTTTGAATAATAATGCTGCGCTTACTTGATTAAAAAATTGCCAGAAAGAGTACACAGTTGATATGGGAAGTTTATTAACAATAATATACACTATATCTTAATATTTCATGTTACTTTATTGGGACACCCAGAAAAAACAACCTGTAAAGTCCATATGAAACAGCTTTCCTATTTATATTTTCCCTTTTGTTATTATTTTCCCATTCTGTTTTTCACAAAGTAGATGTAGAAGAACAGAGCCATCCCCCATTCTCTGGGAGCAAAACCTAGTTATTGGATTCAGCTAGCACACTGGGCTACATTAAAACCCAGACTGTATGCTGTAAAACCATTACAAATTGTAATGGAAAAGTGGAGTTCATTGAAAATAAGAAAGAAAACTCAGGTTTGACAACAGTCAAATATACTATCCCCCAGGCCCTGCACAGAACTGAGGAAAACTGGAAATTAAATTAAAAATAACGATAAGTCAAACCTGTGTTGGGGTTTCCTCATGGAGCCCCAATACAGGAAGAACTCAGTCCAGTACTATTTGTTTTGCTCAGTATGGAGCAAGTTCCAGTTACTCTGGTGCTCAGAAAAATCTCCCTGCCTTTGTAGAAATGAGCACCCTGATCTGTATGGCCCACGTTAGCCTGATCTCATCAGATCTCAGAAGCTAAGCAGGGTCTCTCCTGGTTAATACGTGGCTGAGCAAAAGTGAAAGTTATGGATGGGCTTGCACATGTTCGGATATATCTGCATAAGTCCTTGTCAACATGTTACAGTAAGTACATGCAGGTTGGTGGCAGGCCCATTAGGAGTGATGTAACTTCCCTCTGCACATCTACTTTTTTTGTGTGTCCCATTTGATGTCTGCATAATACTCAGATTCTTATCTTCAGTATGAATGTTCTTCTTTTACCAGGATTACCATTCAATCAACTGAAGGACAGTGATACATAATAGACCTTCAGACTCCTCAGTGGACTTGGCATACCCCCCCAGCCCTTTAGAGTGATGTGATTCATATCCATAGATCAAATTATTAAAATCAATTTTTTGTAGTGTCCCAAAACAGTTTGACATATACACTGGATCTGAAGAGGGTTTCTGTGCTCAGTCTTGATAGCACTTGGGAACTTTGCTGTCTCACAATTTCAGGGGTGGTGGTAGAATTTAACTGAAATTTGGGGCAAGAGATTGCATTTATCTTGTTTTTTAAACTCTGTTTATAATCTACTATTGTATGTGCATGCCTGTGATGCTATGGGAAGTATTTATTTGCAGTTATAAAGTCTCCATTTTCTCTGTCTTTTTAATTTTAGAGTGACTTTATATATTATAGCTCAGTGAGGTGGCCGTTGGCATGTAATGATGGAGGTTTAGATGCAGTACTTCACCATTTCAACTGGGTGTTTTTAATTATATTATATTTACTGTATTATGGCCATTCTTCCAGTCCTACACAGATGATTTGTTCTGTCACAAAGCAGGGCCCCGGCCACACGGTGGGAAATGACGCGGCCACAGTGCGGCTTTTTAGAGCCGCACCAAAAGAGACACACGGCGGCGGGATCACACAGATCCCCTTAGCAGCCGTGCAGTTGCTCCCCGGCACAATTAGATGCCGGGGGGGGGGAAGCCATGGAAGGGAGAGTGAGGCAGCCGGCTGCACATGTGTGCGCATGCGCAGTTCGGCCGGGAGCCTCGATTGCTCCTGAAGACAGACGCGCTGGCGATCTCACGGCCGTGCTTGCTGCTCGATTTCAGGTAGGTCCTACCATTTTGTAGGTTCTTTTTTTATGCACATTTTTGGCCTGAAGGGCCGGATCGGGGATGGCTGTGCACCGCTTTCCAGATGTTTGCTGCGCCCCCGATCCGTTCCTCTTCCAGGCCTAAACCTCCCGTGTGACCGGGGCCCAGGTTATTTTCTTGTTCCCTGCAGCATTGTGGTCCTCCCAGGGTTCCCCCAGCTTTTCTCCTATCTATTTGAAACCTACTTTGCACCAAAGTTTTGGGAAAGATTACAGCAAAGCTTGGATGGATGCTGTGTGGTTGGGAAACTTTGGATTTTCCCACCACGTTGCAGCTGTTTTGCATGACACCATTTCCACAGCAGCCATTGTCACTCAGTGCACCAAGTCTTGTTTTTTTGGGGGGAAATCAGCAGTCAAATATTGTTATATTGATATTCATTGTAAAAATATATGTAACAGATTCTCTGAATTTCCAGGTTTCATTTTTCTTTCATTCTGGTGGCAATTATTATTTTTTTTAAAAAAAAGCAAAAACCCCAGTGGCCCAGGGCTAGAAACATGAACACTTGGACTGTCAGCATCCCAGCAAGACCACACATGTGCCTTGGGCCCTGCTCCTTGAAGAAGGGTGGATTGTAAAAATTCCATAGGAGTTATTCCTTTAGGTTTGGAGCAGAGGTTGAGTTCAGGCTTTTCTGTTGCCCTGAGAACCACTTATTTTTAGAGGAAAACCTTTCATGTGGAAGCTCCACTGCCACTGTGCTTTAACAGCAGCTGCCCCAGCAACAGGGAAACCACACAAGCCCATCCCTGAGTGGAAAACACCTATATGTAGATTCCAGTGTTTGACCCCAGAGTCCTCAAAACAGCTGACTTTTAAAAATATTATTATAAATTTGGGGAGAGGCTGTGTCTCAGTGGTAAAGTATCTGCTTGACATGCAAAAGGTCCCAGGTTCAATACCCCATATCTCAAGTTAAAAGATGCAGAGAGCATATGATATAAAATACTTTTTCCTGAGACCCTGAAGAGCCACTGCCAGCCAGATTAGACAGCATTTACTTATTTATTTTTGGTATGTGTGTGTGTGTGCTTGCATGCCTGGAAGTCATGGTGACATCTGGTGACCCCTAGTGGGGCTAGGATGTTTCAGAGAGGTGGCTTGCTATTGCCTGCCTCTGCCTCCCAGCCCTGGTATTGCTTGGAGGTCTCCCTTCCAAGTCCTTGCCAGGATCAGCCCCACTTAGCTTCCAAGATCTGATGAGATCGGGCTAGCATGGGACATGCAGATCAGGGGTAGACAGCACTGCTTTTGATGGACCCATGGTCTTACTCATTATAAGGCAGGTTCATATTTGTTCAGATTCTTGTTATTCTCACCAGTTCCTAAACACTTTAGCTTTGACCATGGAACATAATTCTAATGTAACTTAATCCACCCCTGACAACCTATCCTCCTCACTTCTCGACAAATTAAAGAACGTACATCTTCTAAAGCACAAAGCATTGTTCATAAGCCGGGGCCCTGAAATCACCCGGGGCCCTGTTTGCCACACTGCGGAGAGTCTAGGCTAGCCTCAGTACAGAGGCCACACTATTTGAGGTGGTATTTAACTTGGTGCTTGTTTTTAGGAGCCATTTATGGTTCTCTGGAGGTTTATAACCGACCAGCAGGTCACAGGGCTCACCTGAAGCTGAGTACTTTGGTGTGGTGAGGTCCATGCTTGGTGCAGGCTTCAATTCCAGGGCAGCATTGAAGGTTGGGATGGAGCTGTGGTCATTGTGGTGGTGTCATGGGTTTGGAATGGGCACCACATGTCCCAGGTTCGCTGGTGTGATACCTTGGCGGCAAACTGTTAACAATGCCTTACTCAGTTCCAGGGAGGCATTTGAAGTTGGAGCAGAGCTTCAGGAAGGCAGCAC
Source organism: Gekko japonicus (assembly GCF_001447785.1). Classification (NCBI taxonomy): domain Eukaryota; kingdom Metazoa; phylum Chordata; class Lepidosauria; order Squamata; family Gekkonidae; genus Gekko; species Gekko japonicus. The sequence continues at coordinate 303,064 of NW_015173706.1, read as the reverse complement.
AACTTGATCTGGAGTTCTAAAGAGGTATTGGACGTTGGTGTGGAATGGCAGACACTATGGGGGTGACTTCGGCCTGGAATCCTGGACATGGGGCACACTGGTGACAGCTGGGCAGCTGACCTTGGCATAGAATGGGCATGGCATGCCTCTGGCGCACTGTTTTGGGGATACTCTGAATCTGGTATGGCTATGCGCTCCCTGTGCGGCATGGAACGGGTGCTGCAAATCCCAGAGACATGGGTAAAATGATGGGGCAGCCTGGGGGACTGCACGGGCTGCACAGGCTGTGAGTCAGTACTCCAGACTGAGGCAGATAGTAGGATGCTACCGGTGTAGCTCCCGACCACAACAGTCCTTTAGTCAGATGGGCTGGAGCTGGGCTAGCTGACTGACCGGCTGCGGAGCATGGAGGCCTTGGGAACTTCACTATGCCTGGATGCCCTGTTTTGTACCAATGGGGTTCACTTATCTGACTAAGATATGGCTGTTGGGGCTAAAAGGATTAGGGAGGCCCTACATATTTGGCTACAGCTGTAGGAGCATTGGCGGGAGCCGGGCATCTGAGGCCCAGCTCTTGTGGCGGTATCAGCATGGGGCCGGTTCCATTTTCAGGAAAGCCGGCTTGCGTGCCCATTTTCCTGAGTTGGGGATCCTTGTAAGGGATCTTGACGTGAGGGTCAAGTGGTATGCCCAGCCCGGGGGCATGCCTGGGGATTACCCTCACACTCAGGTGGCAGGGGAGACCACCTCGGGGTGTCCGCCCTTGTGGGATCCAGAGATTTGTCATCCCAAGGTTACCAGTGGCAGGTGGGTCAGTCAATGAATTGGAACTGGCACCCCATGCTGTGCCAAAGCAGACTACAGCTGTAAACAATAAAATTGTGGCCAATTTTATTCCACATTTTTCTGAAACTTTGAGTGTGGGTGTATTATTTCAACTAAACTGTAAATGGGATTAACATGTGGTCGGATATGGAGAGCCTCTTGCCTTTGGCCCCTGCCTCACCACTCCCCTTGGTGCTGGGGCCGCAAACAGAGATACATCTTCCCAGATGAATGTGCCCAAAGTACATTTGAACCAATTGTATCCATTGAATTTCAGAACAACATTTTCACAATGCCTGTTTTACCCTTTCAATGAGCTGTTAAAAACTGTCTATTTCATGTGACAAAGTACATAGTTTGTATTTTGCATTCTAAAAAGTTCTGAATTAATAGTGTTAAAGGGGAAGATTCCCCCCCCCCTTGTACCATCATTTCTTCATCTATATATAAAGAAGGCATCACAAATATGCTAGAATATGTAACAATGGAAAGAGGCCTCTTTATGACAGCTCAAAAATGTGCAATCAGCTGTCATCCAATTAATTTAAAAATTATAAAATTTAGATAAAGTACTGTAAGCTTGGATTATAAAACTTTATGGACTGACAGTACTGTGAGCCTTCCCCCCCCCCCACTCCTTGCTCATCAAGAAAATCTGGAGCTGTATTGGATGACTGAAAAATATATATGATTACAACAATTTCCACACAAAAGCTTCTAGATATTTTTTATCTTGAAAAGTAGTTAGTTTCAAATGATCAGAAAATGTCTTCTCAGTGATACCTAAATGAAATGGACTAAGCAGTTTTACTATTGGCTGCTTTAACAATGGCAATGGCCCAGTTCTGTGACTAGACTGTACGTATTGTTGAAACCTAATAGTCTAGATGTGAAAAATCATTTCAGGATTTTCAAAGCAAATTCGTGATGCCTTCTTTATATATAGATGAAGAAATGATGGTAGAAGGGGGGAAAATCTTCCCCTTTAACACTATTAATTCAGAACTTTTTAGAATGCAAAACACAAACTAGGTAAGAAAAAATGGAGCATGCCATTGTATTAGCAAGGTTATTTCCCCCCATCTAGAGAAATGAAAAACTTAAGTTCTATTTGTTTTTAATTTATAAGGCAAGGGGAGTTATAAGAATTT
>NW_015173706.1:282427-301032 GCF_001447785.1 Gekko japonicus | reverse complement strand
CAGAGGTCTTTTCCCCCATATGGGATATCAGATCAATAAAAGATTATGTTGGCCTACTTTTTAGCATATATAGAAAATGGATAAGGAACAGGAACCTTTCTTTTTTAAAGTTTCTGCCGGTTGTCAATTAACTCCATCATTCCAAAAGGGACTGGTGGTCTGAGGACAAGCACCAGGGCTGACTACTGAAAATGGATATAAATGTGTTAATAATGTCCATAGTTACAAACCTGTATGTAGATCAAAGGCCCATGAAATCAGACCTGAGACTTCAGGCTACAACTGTGTTAATTTTTTTTTAATTATCAGATTTATAACCCACCCTCCCAGTCAGGGCGGCTTACAGAAAGAATAAAACACGCAATAGACAGTTTAAATAATCCTAAAACCATATAAAACATTCTAACATTAAAAGGTGCTAACATTGATGATACTAATAAAGAAAGAAATTTTAAAAGATTTTAAAAGATGGTGTCCAACCTTCAGTATACCATCCTAGCGGTCAGCCCGTAGATCTAGACTTATGCAGCTGGCACAGGCTGTTCTGATGGCTTCAGGAGACAGGGTTCTCTATCAAGGCAGCTCCTCCTAACTGAAACAGAAGAGCTCCATCTTGCAGGCCCTGTGGAACTGCATAAAGTCCTGCAGGACCCTGATCTCTTCTGGGAGCTTATTCCACCAGAGAGGAGCCACAACCAAGAAAACCCTGGCCCTGGTTATTGCCAGCCTGGCATCCTTGGGTCCAAGGAAGGTCAGTCACTTTTGGGACCCTGATCGTAGTGCTCTCTGGGGAACATGTGGGGAAAGGCGGTCCCTAAAGTATGTAGGTCCCTGGCCATAAAGGGGTTTAAAGGTAAGAACCAGCACTTTGAAGTGAATTCAGTATGCTATCGGTAGCCAGTGCAATGCCTTTAGCGCAGGCTGAATGTGCTCCCGCATTGGGAGGCCCATTAAAAGCCTGACTGCAGCATTTTGCACTAGCTGTAGCTTCCAGATTTGTGACAAGGGCAGCCCCATGTAGAGAGCATTACAGTAGTCCAATCTCGAGGTGACCATTGCATGGATCACTGTTGCCAAGTCGTTACGTTCAAGGAAGGGAACCAACTGTCCGATCAACTGAAGATAGTAAAAGGCAGACTTGACAGTGGCTGCTACCTGGGCCTCCATAGTTAAGGAGGCACCCAAGAGCACTCCCAAACTCCTAACCTCTAGTGCTGGCACCAACTGAGCTCCATTGAAGGTCAGCAGTGGGATCCCTACCCTTGGTCCGCCCTGACTCAGGCACAGGACCTCTGTCTTCATCGGATTCAATTTCAGTCGGCTCATTCTAAACCATCCAACCATTGTTTGTCAATAAGTGAAATAACATATAGGAGACACCAACAACCAAAAATTAATTAAATAAAAAAGAAAGATTTAATGTGTATCTACTAATAAATTTCACACAATGGATTGTATCCAGTGAGACATTTCTGCTTGAGTGAGAACTCTTGCACAAAGCAGAAATATAAGAAAAAGACCACATGGGCTGCTTGCATTAAGTCTCCTCTTATATCCCCACTCACATTTCTGGTTGTATGAAATCAAGCCAATCACAGGCTTTCAGGAAGTGAGCCTATCAGCTTCTTCATTCTCAAAATGGCTCCCTGAGGTACAATGTGGGAGAAGGGATTATTGCACAAGAGCTTGTGTATATATGTCATTGTGTATATAAGCAAACTGGGATGAAGGATATTGCTCCAGATTTTGTGCAATCCCTTCCACAAGTGGAACTATGTTAAGTAGATTCCTTTTTTTTCCCCATTTGTGCACATAAGGATCAACATAGAACCAAACCAAATCAAATTTATTGTTACGGCCAATTGACCAGCAGTGCAGTAAAACAATGCAATAATAAACAAGTACAATCACCAACACTCACAGACAATAATACCATCATAGTACCAGCCACAGACATAGAGCCTTATATGGTCTCTATAAGGATATAGAACCTTATATGGTCTCCCTTCCCCTCTGCAGGGCATGCTAGGATTAGGATTGGGATTGGGAATAGGGGACCAGTTCAACACTTCCATATATTGATCCAGCCTTTTGTCTTAACTGGATACAAACTATTTGAGCTCTGAATGCATGCATGGACCTACTGTTCGTTATCATCATCATTACCACTCAGACATTACAGTGTGATTCAGCCCTCCCGTGCCAAGATTGTATTGGAATGGTAATATGAAGCAGTCTTATTTTGTTGTCAGCCTTACCATCACCCTGTAAATTAGTTTAGTATTACTATCTCCATATTGAGGATGGGAGCTGGAGCTGAGTAAAAGTAGCTTACCTAAAGTTTTTTAAAAAATATTCAGATTGGTATTTCCTGCTCTCTTTACCACTATACTACATCAATTTACTGAAAACAAAAATCAGATTGAAACTGTAACAAAACAGAATGGAACATTGGCTTTAAACAACCCACCATAATATATGTACATAAACAAGAAAATTTTTAAATTAGAACTGGAAGAAAAGGAAAAAAATGTATAAAGAGAAACTTTGAAAACCCTCAGGTTAGATGGATAATAATAAATATAGAATAAAAGATACTGGAAACCTACCATGAAAAGCTATAGACTCTTAAGGTAATTTTATCAGAGCAGCAGCATGGCCAATAGCACATTGCTGCAGCTTTCCTTCTGGAAAGGGGGTTAAGGAAGACATTTATAATGTAATTACGGTGCACTGCCTGTAAGAGTTTAAGAACCATCAAGATTAATTTATAGTCTGGTGCTTCCTGTTATAAGTGGTTGTCATTAAAAAAAATCAGGTAGCTATAATGTGGCAACAGGATGTTACACAAATGAGTAAATGTTAGCTCTTGAATCAAATCGTTGCTCGTAGGGTATTGAACTCATATCTATTTTTCTTTCTTTCTATATCAAAATTATAAATAATATTGTTCTTTCTCTCACTTGGAAATGCTATTTGTGGTGTCATTATATAAATAAGGGGGGAAAGAGAACAAAGGTGAAACAGCTTTTCTTTTCTTTTTTAAAGGAAAATGCTATTGCTAAAAGACAGCATGATCAGGTAGGTTTCTTGTAGGAGTGAGTGAATTATCCCCAATCTGCTAAAATACAGGGGGAGCCCCCACATTCTACCGATGTTCCAATCTTGCAGTGATGCAGTGACAAGCTTGGGGAGGGGAAATCAGAAGCACAGTGGGCTTCTGTTGAGTAGGCCTATTCATGCCCCTGTGGAGGTCAGGGTTTTAAATGCCTTTCAAACCAAGGTACCATGCTGTGAAGTTCAGCCAGAGTGGTCTCTACCCCAACCTTCTGCTGACAGAATGAACCCAAGTACACTTCCGAATGCAGTTATTTCATATAAGACATTTGTTAAAGAAGGTTAAAAAACAAACAATGACAATAGGATTTAAAAAAACCTAATCACTACAAGTGATAGGGGGAATAAGCATGTTCAGTAAAGAGACTTAAAACTATTTACAAGCAGCTTAAGGTAAGATGTTGCAGTTGTTAACTCTTGGGAGCACAGAACAGTTAACGGCCAAACTTTTACTCTTGAAGTAAAGATTGGTCTTTCCTCAATCACAGGATTCTCATGGTATAAATGTGAGCTCCTTTCAGATCATTTGCCAGTTCCCCTTAGAAATTTGGCTTTTAGACAATTACAGTCTTTTGCTCAAGTATCCACTATACTAGCCAACTTTTTTGCCCATAACAAACTCTGAGACATCCAAAGTCTCCTGAGAATGGATCTTCAGCCTACTCCTTCTGTAATCTCAAACCCAAACGCACAAGGCAGACTATGAGGCCTTATATAATCTCTTGAGAGGTGTTCTCTCCAAACTAATAATCTAAAGATAAGAACCCTATCTGAGCTGACAGTGAAACAGCTTTTTCTCTCTCACTCCCCCCTCCAATGTGGCTTTCTCAGCCATCCATGGACCTTGGTTGGATGTTAGTTGCTTTGCTCACACACATCAGACAGGCACACAGAGGACTGGTAGCTGACAGAAAGGAGTATTTATCCATCAACCCCCCGCCCAAGTGTTTCACTGTATGTCTTCAAGGATGGGAAGCAGGAGAAGTTCAATTGCTTGGGTGGTAAAAACAGAAGCTGATCACTTCTGGGCTTCTGATCTCTATTTTTAGCTTTGAAAATTTGGAGGGAAAGGATAAAAGAATAGCAGCCAGAAATCAGCTGATCCCTTTGATATGCTGATGCTCCTCTAAGATGTGGAGTCTTGTGAGCAAAAACTCTACTTTGTGAGCTACTGGCATTAAAGTTTTGAGCGAGTGATTTGGCTACTGCATAAATTAGTTTGCTCTGGAGCTGTCCTTCCTGAGCTAAGACAGAAATGTGTGAGCTGGAGCCTAAAAAACTGAGTTAGTTCACACTAACTCAGCTTAGAGGGAACACTGGCTGGGGCCACAGGAACCACAGGAATAAACAGTTTTAAAGGGGGATTGGATAGATTGGTGAAGACTAGGTCTATCAGTCATGGTGACTGAAGGGAACCTCCGCATTCAGAAGCAGTAAACCTCTGAATCCCAGAGCCCAGAGGCAACATCAGGGGAAGGTTTTGGCCTCTATGCCCTGTTGTTGGCCCTCCAGAGGAACTGGCTGGCCACTGTGTCAGACCAGTGGTCTGAACCATCAGGGCTCTTCTTATATTCTTATGTTCCATGAAGCTGACTTCTTCCTTCACCCCTCCCCTATCGATGTTATGTTGAGTTAAGGGAAATTACCCTGAATCAGTCAAGCCATGTTGGAGCCATGAAGCTGTCAGAAAAATCCCTAAAACTGGGAACAAACACATTTTGGAGACTAAGGGGAAAGACTAAAGATTTGAAGATGAAGCAGAAAAGGGCCAGAGACATCATGACGTCACTAGCCCTAGGGGAGGGCGTCAAAGATGGAACAGGAAAAAAAATTACTCCCCATCATCAATGGAGCTCTCCTGCTCAGGAGTTCGAGTGATATTTTCACCATCTTGGAATGACTGAGTATGTAAATGAGGCTGGCATGGGATACATAAGTAGTCTCAAGAAAGCTTTATTTCATTTTGCAGTCCTGCCCCTTGGTCTGATCAGCCCAGGGTCACATCTAGGACCCAGCTGCTATTTTGTGTCTAACAACCTAAATGTGAGCATGGTCCTAGAAACACTTGCAGCTCAGGAAAACTTAAAGAAACACTAAGTAGCATTCTATGCTAGATAATCAGGGGCAGTCTTAGTGATTGTGGGGCCCTGGGGAAAAGTCAAGAATGGAGTCCCACCTCCTCCAAACAAACTTTATGAAAAACTCTTGTTTCTATAAGTATCTATTCAGTAATGTAGAATACTGATTATTTTTGTTGGCTATTTGCTGTTCATTTGTATTGTTGAATAACTTCTCGTCTATGTATGCTCTGTTAATGCAGATATGATTGTGAATTCTGTTTCCCTTTCCCCTTCATCATTCATACACACACACACATACATGGAAAAACAACAACTCACCTACTCTCCTGTTGGCCACTGGGGAAGCTGGCTTGGCAACCTATTGGCCCACCCCACCCCACTGGCTCCTCCATTCTTACACCCCCACTTTGATGCATTGCATCTTGGGAGTTGTAGTTCTCAGCTGGCCTTATTGCAACCATACCAATGGGAATTAGAACTACAACTCCCAAATTGGGAGTCCCAAGAGGCCATGGGGCATTAGCAGGGAGTCAGTTAAACTGCTAATCAGTTAAAGTGTTAAACAGGAAGCAGCTGAATGACTACACAGTCACATCCCATGCTGAGGGGAGGAACAGGGGAGGAACCATGGGGGAAGTGCACATTTGGACGCTAGCCGGAGGAACATAACAAGCCCTTATGAGGGAAGGACAAGACTGGAGGACTCAGGGGGATGTTCCCCACTGGGGGCTGATTTAAGGGAAAGGCTCCAGGCTGACTGGAGAGGATGGGCATATGACTCTTACATGAATCGCCGCATTGACTCCCCATGTTAAGCTCGAGCCAGAGGAAGGCTCCTCCGAGCTAACGTGCTATTGGTCGCTCCTCAACAGCGACCAATCAGAACTGCACCTAGTCCCTGCGAGGGAAGAACTCTCATTGGACTTTATCCGCTCAACCTCATTGGTTGCTTATTGTACAGAGGCGTGGCTACGTTAGCCCGGGAATGTTTAAAAGAAGTCTAGCTCCCAATGTTAAGTTGTTCTGGTTATGACTTCTTTCAAGCGCTTGTTCGTACCTTCAATAAAGCTGTTCACTTTTGCTGAAATCACTCTCTGGATCATTGTTAGTGGCGAACTAACAACTCTCATGTGGAGTGACTGGCTGGACAGAGAGAAATAGAGTCCATGGGCAGGAGAGAAAGATAAGGGGTGAAGTTAACCCCCCCTCCTGCAACATCTGAGACCATTAGCTGAGCTAATTTGTCAAAAGTTGTGCCCTAGATAAGCCTGAACCCCCGAGCTTGGACCAGGGGCATCCAGGACCAAACAGCCCTGTATTATTAGATGTTTTTATCAGTTACTTAGAGGAAATGGTGAAAAGAATCCCTATTAAATTTCCATATTACACACAGTGAAGGATAGCTAACATCTTTGTATTAAAAAAAATCAGAATGGCCTTGATATATAGAAAAGGTGGGCTAAAACTAATAAAACGAGTTTCACCAAATACAAATGCAAAGTTTCATATTTAAGTAAAGAGAATCAATATAAGAATGACAATTCCAGGCTTGATACTAATGTGCAACATATCCCAGAATTGCAGTTGACCAGAAGGAGAACATTTGAACAGCATGATGTGACAGCAGAAAAGGTGAATGTAATTTGTATCCTGCATTAATAGAAGTATAGTATTCAAGACATGAAAAGTGGCAGTTTATTCCATGCTTGTCACAGTTCATATGGAACAGCGCATCCAGTTCTGTTGGGGCATGAGGAATTTATATAAATTGGAATGAGTTAGGAGGAAGACTATTAAATTGTCAGGGACAAGTCTTATGAGGGAACTTGGTATGTCTAGCCTGGAAGGGGAGGAACATCACTCTTTAAATAATGGAACAGCTGTTGCACAGAAGATGACAGAGACTTGTTCTCTGCTGCTCCAGAGGACAAGACTAGATCTAATATGTTGAAGTTAACAGTTTTCACTTGAGCCTTAGCAGAAGTTTCCTAATGATGACAGCCACGCAACAATGTAGTACAGGAAGAGTGCATGTCTCCATTGCTAGTGCCTTCAAGCAAAGGCTCTAGCTTTGGATTTCCTACATTGATTTCTGGGATCAGAAGTCCTGTAGGCCCTGATTCTATGACTTGTGTGCGCTTGTACATTAGAGGCTTATATGTGATAGAAAGGAGGCAAAGTTTTACCTTCTCTGAATCAGGTTCAACTTTGAAAGCACATATCTCTGTTGTAAGAAATTTTGAGGTTTGGGTCTGAAAATTGAACCCTCATATATAAAGAAATCCTTATTATAGTTTGTATCTCTCTGTAGCAAACAAGCAGCTTTCAGCACATTGAACCAAAGGCCCAGAATGCAATGCTGTTCTCTTCTGTGTTCTTAGGAGTACCCTCACGTAGGCAGGAAAGGACCCACATTCCTTTCCCACAATGTAAATCACCCTGAATAGCTATAGGTGTGAAAGATTTAAAATGAAGGAGCAATAAAATATTCTTGCTGGCCAACCATTTGGTCATGGAGACCTGATCATTAACAAAATAAAGGACTTTTAGAAATGCAGTAATTCACAGTCCCAGTTACATTTCCAGATAGCGTCATGTGTCTGGTTTATCTCAACACAAAGAAACATTTGAACATCAAGAGAACATAAACATCTTCATGGTTGTCATTCAAAACTGAAGGTGTTATCTTGTGTTGTTTTACAAATAAAACATCTAACATTATAAACCTTGGAATGTGTGGGCATCATCTGTGCTGGATGGTCTTACATTTATCAAAGCATTTTATGCAGCCCCATAGCTAAGGCGTTTTGGGGGAGGGGGCCAAGGGGGGCAACAGCCCAGGGCGTCACAGTATCCACAGAGGTGCAATATAAACATCCAAACAGAAATACATTTACTTTAATTAAAAACCACCACCACCACTACCACCACCACATGCCAGTAGCAGCCACTGCTGCGGTGAATTATCTGCCTGCCTGGAAACTTTCAAGCCTTCACCGCCATCTGAGGTAGGAAAGACTGGCGGGGTGGCAGGGGGGATTGTCTGTTGAGGTCCAGTGATGGCGGGGCTCACCCACTCAGCCCTCAGAACTGTTTTGTCGAGAGCGTTGGGTGCTTCCAGTCGACGGCAGGTGGAAAGGGTTACGAATCGAGCTGTGGAGCCAGCGGGCAGTGGAGAAACTTCCGCCCCAAATCAGGGTGGGGAATTGTGGGGGTGCCCAGTGGCAGATCCGCACGCCCAGGAGGAGGAGGAGCCCCCCCACTTTCCCCAGAGAGACCAGCCAGCAGCCCCCCCAGGAGGGGGATGAGGAGCGAAGGAGTGGTGCGACTGGTGTGCCAAGGGGTGGGCAGGGAGGAGGTGCTTCCCAGCAGCCTCCTCAGAGGGAATGGAGGAGCCTCTTTGCCGGCTGTTGGGCTGAGGGCAGAAATGGGGGGGGGAGCCGAGGATGGGGCCCATGAAAACCATGGGGGGGCCCCGGCAACGTGGGCCCCACATTAGCTACAGGCCTGTTTTTATGTAAATTGTTGTAATTTACACATGCACTAGCTTTTGTAATGCCACTGATCAATTTTGTATAAATACAGGATCCTTGCACCATCTCAGGGCTGACTCTTTGGAACTCAGAGAGACTTCACTTCTCCTGGGTGACACTGGGCCAGCCCAGAAGGTCTCATGCATGCTGAGGGGGGGGGGACTCTGTCCATTTATTTGTTAAGCTTATATATCTAGGTTCTAGGAAATAGTTTTTGTGTATTGTTTAAGATTCCGGCCAAACACATAGCATCTTGCTGGCCTTGTGCCTGTTGTTTTAACCTTGATTATTTTAATAAAGGAAGTGTTGTTTAAGTAACCTTGTAGTGTATTGTAGCCAGCCTTTGGTGGGCTCACTAACGCCTTTCGGTAAGGAGGCAACACCATAGCGGTCAAACGAACCGAGGGTGGAGAGGGTTGACATACTTCACATAAAGGGGGTCTAGTAGACACATGTCAACACACTCCGACTCCTTATCCTTTCTTTTTTTAAAAAAAAAAAAAACACATTGATTTTGCCCATAATGCTCTTTTCTCAACTCTTTCTTAGTCAAGAAGCTAACACTTCTTTTAAGCAGGAATCAGTTACTTTATTTTTCAGGATTTATACAAATAATCTTGCTAGATTTTTATGCACATAGATCTTTAAAAGCTTTGGCTTCAAATTGCCTTTTCCCCAGTGACCTTTGTTTGGGGGCAATCCTACATAAAAAATGGTATAAGGAAATAAAAATGGTGCTGTCATTTCGCCCAGGAAGGGGCCACCCAGATAAACTGCACTTTTCCATTTTGAGTAAATACAATATCCTTTTGGGCTGACAGCATCACATTATCACAGAGCAAACCTCATAATAAGGCACTGTGATACTTTCTCTGTGCATTTTAACTAGTCTGGAATTGCAGCCTGCTTTCTGCATATTGTACTTCCTGTGAGTCAGTTCGTTTCATCCCCCTCCCAGGTCTCATCAGAGACCTAGGTGAGTTTAATCTCCTTGGAGGATATTTGGCCTTTATATAAATGCACAGATTATAAATGGAGCATTATGAAGCAATTCAGTTTTGCATGTAAGTGATCTTATTGCTTCACAGATATGCTGTGCAATGACTTTATAATGAATGTCTAATATTTCAGACCACTGCCAAATGTTTTTGATTGCTTTTTCTGTTGCTATCTCAGCAGGGGTTTGATTGTTTTCTTTATCTGTCCGTTTATTCTATTTTGCTGAAAGGTATCGACAGGAAGGCTTAAAAAGTTAGGACAAAACATTCAGCCACTTGTTAGTTTATGAATGAGATTCCCCACCACCACCACCCTTGAGCTTAGAGATTTGTCTGGCTTTTACCTGGCAGTCAAAAGTACAAAATGATAGCCAGCACCATCTAATTATGTACTCAGATGGAATAGTTTACTACAAAGATACAAATACTAATAAAGATTAAATGTAAGCATGAAAATTACATTGCATACAATAAATAATGTGATGGTGCCTTTTAGGGCTAAAGAAGCATGCTTATTTAAAATAAAATTAAATGCGATTTTCAGCATGCAGCCAATCCTTGCAGAAGCACAGCCAATCATGAAATGAGCACCCTGAGCAAAGAACATTTTCCAGGAGAGAGACTGGATGGCTCAGGAGATTTTCAAGGTGAGGTAAAGACTAAAATGGGTAGGTCAGTAGTTTAAAACCTGCTCAGTTCAGAAATGGCTCGAAGCAGGAGTAATATTTACAGCAATTTTTTTTAAAGGCAAAGATTGCCATTGCATCTTAAAAGACGAATGAATTTATTGTGTGAGCTTTTTGTAGGGTGGCCATTTTCTTATCTGATACATGAACCTGGCTTATGTACAGTTGAGCTGTAGAAAAAGGTAAAGTATTGTACTTCCTTTTGAAATCAAGTTATTTGCACTGAAGTTTTCAGTGTTGAAAATTAAGGAAACTGGCTGTTTTGTTGTTTCTCTGCTATGCAATATTTGGTGATAACGGTGGGGTCCACCTGCTACAGAAGCTATGAGAACAATGTATTACCAGACCAGCTCTTCCTTTTCATTTTTGCTTTGCTGCTAGGTCAACATAGATGGCTGTACTGGGCCACATAGAAGAATTTAATGTTAGCTAGTCTTTGTTATGCAGAAAGGCTGTCTTATCACCTGAAAGCTAATAAAATTGAAGGGACAGAACAAAAGTGTGCAGTTTATTGACAGTGGGACAAAATCTTTTGCTATTGCCCATTCCCTAACAGCACCTGCTGCACCAAATATTAAAACTTATGAGGAATTGGTTGCTTTGCTGAAAGCATATTTGTACCTAAGGCTATTTGTTGTGGCACACAGGCTTCATTTTTAAAGCATAATAAACTGTACCAAGTGTTCAAGGAGTGCATACTGTTGCCCAGCAATACTGGGAGAGCTGGCATCTGAGTTTCCACTGGTATTCACTGAGGCATTATGAGTCTACAAAGAGGAACTAGTGACTCTTCAAATGGATCCTGCCATAACCTACTTGTGTGAGATCCTGGAATGTTCCTTTTGCCCTGATGCAAAAGACTGGTGCAGAATCAACTTATCATACAACCTGGGCCAAGTCCTATTGTTCATTTCTTGAAACCTAATGGTAATATATGCATTAGTGGGGATTACAATTGTCTGCTATAAATACATGTGTCAATTGTCTGCTATAAACAGAGTTGGCACAAACTGGCTCACAAACTATGATGAATTTTGGCCCATTCGAAGTTCATGGCAGGTCAACCAGCACAAACTTTCCACAAATTAAGGCACCAAATGAACTGGTTCTATTCCGTCTGATGCTGTGTAAAACAGCACCTTCTGGATAGATTCAACGCATGGTCAGATTCAAAGTAGAATTAAATCATTTTTATTATTATGTTCCACATGCATTCATAAGAGTCTACTTACATCTTTGTAATCTAATTCATCTCACTGGCTCATGGTGAAAAGATGCTTGTCCCCACTCCTTGCCGGTTATAGAGAACAAAGGCTACAGGAAGAAAGTTCTAACTCGAACCCTCGCGCGCCTCTGTGTGCCAGATGCTGTGGGGTGTCTAACTAAAGACTTCAATTCCCAGGAACCACTGCTCTTAAGATATCTGGCAGTTCTGCTTAACTACAGTCTCAAACGCTGGCTGGGGGCAGCACAGGTTCAGTTCATGGGGTTTGTGACATGGTAGAATGCACCCCCCAGCATGGTAGAAACACCAAACTCAGAGGTGTTTGTGAGTTTGTGGTTTGCAAAGTGATGTTTGTGGAAGAACAGTGAGCACGATCATTCCACAAACTATCATGCTGTTCGTGGCAGTTCATGAATGGATGCATTTCCAGATAGACTGTCTCCACTCAATCAAAATGTTTACAAAATTTCAAAGTAACAGGGGGGTGGAATTCTCCAGCCTTGGAAACACAAATAGGAGCCCTCCAAAGCTTAACAGGCACTGCTGGCTGCCAATAAGAGAGTTATCATTCAGATCTTTGGGATCAGAGAGCTGTATATCAGCTCAACTCGACAGCCTCTCCTCTCACAGCCCCCCCCATTGAAACACACAGGTTCAGAACACACCCATCAACCAGAATGTATTCATCTATGCAGCAGAGAAAATGGAAACACATGTTGATCTGGCACACTTAAGTCTCAAAAGGCAGGTTCTGAATGACAAAGAAGCAAACATCCCCAGAGTTTCAACAGGGGATCCCCAAAGTAACCCCATGGCAGTTTGGCAGAGACCCCTAGCAAGCACTGGAACCCAGCAAGGCTTTCCCACAATGATCCCAGGCCCCCTCAGGCCCAAACACAGAGCTCGTCTGGTCACAGCCCACCCCAGGTGAAATTTCTGGTTATGTACCAGTAATGGAACACAGTGTACAGATAAGAGATCACCTGTTGTGAATTATATAGATGCAATGGAAAGGGATAATTAAACAGGGGCTTGCTTGTACACGCAAATGTTTGTTGAGGTAGATGTTGTTTCATGAGGCATGTGTAGTGTTATGAGGTAGATGTTCTTTCATGAGGTAGATGTGTTATGAGGGATGTGTTGTTGTCCCACCCATGGCACCCCGAGTGCAGGGAGCCTTTCTGGGAGGGGCATCCTGTTCCCCCTTTGCTTCTCCCTGCTGAGAGGGAGTGGGCCTCTTCTTCCACCCACTGGCTGTCATTCTTTCCTCTGGCAGCAACATGGATGGGTGAAACCTTTGCAGGCCTCTGTGGAGGACAGAGGAGGACAAGTGTTTGGGAGCTGTGCCCCTCCAGACATGGCTATGACACCTGGCATGCTGCTACACAGGGGTCACTGGGGAGGGTGTGGAAATGTTTCCAAACTGTGGGCTGGAAATGGGGCCCCCGGACAGGAGAAGGTGGGAGGCACAGCTGCTTTCTGGCACTCAGCTGGGAGGGGCTATGGAGGGGTCTGTTCAAGGTGGGAGCAGCAACTGGGAGTTGGGATGTGGAATGGGAGGATGCTTCCCCCTCACCCTCTAAATCACTGTTGTCACAGCCCTCCTATCCCAAGAGTGTTAGCAACTGCTGGTATCTAGGCATTGGTAATAACTCTATTGCTTCTGTGGAGAGCCCCAGGAACAGAACAGGGAAAGGAGGTCCTGAGACCCCTGGTGATGCCCTGCTAGGGGCAGGCTCCAGTGGGCTGACAAGATAGGTCTGGTGCCCAGGGATGGGGGCCTGTGGTATGCAGGGCATGGAGGACTTCTTCCCCTCGCAATGCACACCATTTGCACCCACTTTCACCCTCATGGCACACAGAGGTGTTCACAATCAGAAGGGGTGGGAGGGTATAAATGTGGTTCCTCAGCCAAGGCACTCAGTAGCTAAGCCCCTCTGCTAAGCATGAGCAGAGAGACGGAGTTGCTCAGAGCTCTGAGTCTATCTAACACCGAAACCCCACTAGGGAAAAGGTGTTCATATTCAGGAGGGGTGTGAGGGTATAAATGTGGTTCCTCAGACGAGACACCCAGGAGCTAAGTCCCTCTGCACAGTGTTAGCAGAGAGATGGAGTAACTTTAGGGTCCACCTAAAACCCAGACCCTACCAGAGAGGAGGTGTTCACAAGCAGGAATAAATGAATGTGCTCTGTTTTTAAGTGTCTTGCCTCTCTATCTAACTATCAAAACCCAACTGGAGCTGAGCTGAGGGTATATATTGCATTCTGATCCCATAGAGCAGAATGGGACACTGTTATTGACAGCCAGCAGTGTTTGGAGGGGCCCTATTGGTGTTTCCAAAGCTGGAGAATTCTGCACCCCTGTTGTTTTGAAGTTTGGTAAACATTTAAGAACATAAGAGACGCCAATGTTGGATCAGGCTAAAGGCCCATCCAGT
Source organism: Gekko japonicus (assembly GCF_001447785.1). Classification (NCBI taxonomy): domain Eukaryota; kingdom Metazoa; phylum Chordata; class Lepidosauria; order Squamata; family Gekkonidae; genus Gekko; species Gekko japonicus. The sequence continues at coordinate 286,954 of NW_015173706.1, read as the reverse complement.
CCAACACTGTCACACAGTGGCCAAAAATACCAGGTGCCATCAGGAGGTCCACATTGGCCACATCTCTCTATTGGCTCAGCCATGTGAACATAGCAGGGCAGAAGGGGTGTGACAATGCCATCAACAGCGTGGAAACCATTCTTGATAAAGTGGAAACCATTCTTGATTGAGTGGAGACAGTCTGCCTGGAAATTTATCCATTCACAAACCAATCTGAACTGCCACGAACTGCTTGAATGTTTGTGGAAAGTTTGCTCTGGTTGCCCTGCTGTGAAGTTCTGTTCACAAACCACAAACTGGCCTAAATTTGTCATGAACTTTAGTTTGTGAGCTGATTCGTACCCCTCCCTAGTATTCTTTCTTCCAGGGCCCTGATACACCTGATGCCTGGCCTAGTGAGTACTGTGCCCTCCTTTGGGTCCTGCAGCCACAAGGGGAGCCACCACCTGTAGAGATTCTCTGTCGGGTGTCTCTGCCCCTTGTCGACTTCCCTGTGGGCTTGCTGAAGGCCTCCAAATTCACTGACCTGGGGCTCTTTTTGAGCCTTCCTAGGGTTCAAGAATGGTTTCCACTCTGTTGATGGCATTGTCACACCCCTTCTGCCCTGCTATGTTCACATGGCTGAGCCAATAGAGAGATGTGGCCAATGTGTGATGCTTATGAGTCTGTTACCTGCTTGATGGGGACTATAAATATAGTAAACTAGGAGTAATGCTCGTTGTGGGAAGAAATACAACGAGATCTAGAAGGAAGCTCCAGATGAGTGTCCCGACTGTGGCTGGTGGGGCGGCGGAGGGAAGCGGAAAATGGAGGGAGGCAAGCCATGTTTCTTTCCTTCTGCTTAGCTATAAGGCAGGGCTGTCTCAAGTCATTTTGCTGCCCCAAGTGGGTAGAATGGGAGGACAGCCTCATGGTAACAGATATGGTTCTCTCCACCTCTGACTTATTTTCTGAGGGGGAGGGGGGGTGTTATGCAGTGGCAGCTAAGGTAGAAAAAGTACCTCCTCCTGTGCCATGTTTTCTGGGTTCCAAGGGTCTGGAAAGTAGTTCCATAGCTGATTACATGGTTGCCAACTCTGGGTTGGAACATACCTGTAAATCTGAGGGGTAGATCTGGGTCATCTGGACATCTGTTTTAATAGCTGAAGCTCTGACTGCTACATTACATTGGCTGTCATACAGGGGCCATCTCAGCAGGATATAAGGACACAGAGTCCACCATTTTCTCCAGGGGAACTGATCTCTGCCATCTGGAAAGCAGTTGTAATTCTGAGTGATCTTTAGCCCTCACCTGGAGATTTGCAACCATGGTTTCCCCCAACAGACACTAAGGGGAAATTTATTTTAGCTTACAACATCAACAGTAAACTGTTTAGAATGTTAGAGGGAAAGGCCAGTGAGGCCGCATATGCAAACGACCTCTTTGTTCCGAGGCAAAGGCGAATCAGGCCACATATGCAAATGACCTCTGTGTTCTGACTGGTGTGGGGCCGGGGAGGAACAGCAAACTATTTAGAATGTTGGAGGCAGGACTCAGGCAAAGCAGCCAGTGGATAGGGAGACCCTCTGAATGACAGATCAGATAACGAACTGATTTTTGAGTGTGTTGGAATGTTCAGGGGAGTCCATGACCAAAATAGAATTATATATACCGGAGGATAAACGGTAAAAACCCAGCAATTAGCAGTAAATGTAACAACATAATTGTGACTCATGTCTTATTCACAGCATTTATACTTTGTGGTTGTTGTTTTTTTAATTTGGGCATCCGACTTGTGTACAAAACCCTCTTCATATGTGGGAACCCTATGTAGTATGTAAACATTTTTGTTTGTTTACATTACAGTTTTAGGTATTATCTTCCTTTTATACACCTGTGCAACACTAATCTGTTTTCTGTACAAATAAAGGCATTGTTGTGAACTATCATAACCATGGGCTAACTGGTCTCTTAGACTGACAGTGGCCATATGCACCATATGCTTCAGCAGAACATTCAGGCCCCAATTCCCTCATCTCCTCAGTAATCAGATGTAGAATAATTGACTACCCACTATGAAGGTCAATATCCTTTCATTCATTCTGACTCTTGAGGAAATCAAGAAGTTTTCTATACATTACACCTTTTTTAATTCTCAAATTAGTATCAACTTTATCACAGCAGTATACTGCACATCTCAGTGTCTCTGTAGTCTGCGGTCTTTTTCTATTTATATTTAAACAGCAAGATGAATCATTATTGCCATTCAGTCTACAGTTGAGCATTTCAGCCTCACTACCAGTTCCTTTCTAGTTAATCCTAATAATTATCATCTGCTTGTTTGTATTTTTCCCTATCCATCATATTTTTCCAAGTTAAGACACTACTCAAAAACAATTATAGATTGACTTTTATCCACCTCACAGTTGGCGTCTTCATTTTACATTTTCTTTGCATGTTGCCAGGCTAACATATGAGCCATCTTTTCTATAACAGCTTTTATCATACCATTCTCCTCAGCCAAGTCTGAAGTCTTCCTCTGATGCAAGTAGCTATTTCTCTGCAGGAAGAATCATGCCTCTTGCAGGAAGTCTCCTTAGACTGTAAGAAGGCTGCAAATGTGGCTGAGAAGAGTGGTAGCATGCAGTCAAGTCCAGAGTTGTGAATTCTTTTTTTTATAGTGGTAGTTCTGTTCTATAATCCATCTTCTAAATCTTGAGAACAACAATATTATTTATTGGACCCTGATCACTGCCAACCATTAACATGTAACCTTTCAATGCCAATGTCAAAAACCATAAAAGTAACAATTAAACAAAAATCTGTCAATTCTATGTGTTCAATTAGGTTGACATTCTGTGGTGTAAGCTTCAATCATGTTTAATAAACACAGCTGTTCAACTTTCGGGAAGAAAACTATTCTTGGGCTTCTGAGACACTGGAACAACAGGGTCATTCTGCAAGGCAAGACAGAGAACAGAAAAAATCAATTATGGAGTAGCATTGAACAGTTAAGCCTTGATACAGTGTCTGCTGAAATCATCATCTATAACCAGAAATCACTTGCTATTATGACAACATGGTAACATCTAAAACACCAAGATGTAATCATATCATGCAAATTTGAAATGTATAGATCCTGCTAAAACAGCAGGATTTTAAAAATCAGGAGACTTTCAATTTTGGTGCAGTGTGATTAAGGTGTGCTGCGAAGCTCTGCTCCAGGAGACACTCACATGGCATGGTCTGGGGAAATTTGGGCTATCCAAACTCCTAGGGGGGCCTCAGGAGAGGGGTCCCTGAAGCAGGGTGTGTGATGAAGAACCAGACACTGGTGGCAGCTTGGATCTGAAGCCTTTTGTCTGCCCTGAAGCCCCAGCCAAAGCAATCGCCATATAGATATCAAGCTGTGACTACCAGACTAGGTGAAAAGTGAAATTAAGTGTATTTCTACAATAAATCACTTTGTACATCAACTGCAAGAAGATATTTAACAAGCAAGCCTTTTTTCCGTCTGTATGTGCATGAAATGTTTGTTGAAACAGATATGAGGAACTCAACCAGACCAAGAAAGTTCAGAAAGAAGGGGGAGGGGGAATGCTTATACAGCTATCCCTCCTCCCTCTATTTGGAAGCAGCTTTCAATCTAAAGGAAATAACATCAAAAGGAATAGCATCAGAAGAATTTGACTGTGCTGTCCTTTATTTATCTAACTGGTTGTAAACTGAAGAGTATCTGGTGGATTCTCGGGTCTAGTCTAAACAAACCTGGATGGTCTGGCTATTTGACTAAGTTACTCTGTGGGGAAAAATTAATAACAGAAACACTTAAGAACACTTTTGATGCAGCTCTGCTCCCAGTGCAGCATAGTTTGTGTCTTTTGGCAGACCATGTTCAAGAGTTTTCTTGCAAATTTCACCAAATAGAAAGTCTGTTTGAACAACCCTTAAATGAGCCAAAAGATTTGAATGAAGAACTGATTTTGGAAGAGAAGGAAATATCAGAGATTAAACTGCCTAATGTGAAAATGGAGAATACAGATGCGTACCTGCTTAAAGCAAGAGGATCACAAGACATCAGAATGGAGGACTGGAAATTTTTTTCAAGCACATCAAATATATTCTTGTTGGACACAGCAAGCAAACAAGGAGAGAGTTCTACCCCATAATGGAATATTACAGGAGCAATTTACAACCCCAAAAGAAAAGACATTGTGAATTTAAGATGTTTAAGATGGAATTGTTACAGCATGTATAATATAACATGTATAATTTAACACTGCCAGTTTGGTGTAGTGGTTAAGTGTGCGGACTCTAATCTGGGAGAACCGGGTTTGATTCCCCACTCCTCCACTTGCACCTGCTGATGTGACCTTCGGTCAGTCACACGCTCTGGCACAGCTGTCCTTGAAAAAGAGCAGTTTGTGTCAGAGTTCTCTCAGCCCCACCCACCTCACAGGGTGTCTGTTGAGGGGAGGGGAAGGGAGAGGAGTTTGTAAGCCGCTCTGAGACTCCAAGTGAAAAGCGGGGTATAAATCCAATCTCCT
>NW_015173706.1:275192-282040 GCF_001447785.1 Gekko japonicus | reverse complement strand
CTTGTAATGTGATTTAGTATGGCTAAATTTAAAGGTCAAAGAAATATATGTTATAAGATATTTGTATGTATTTTAAAAATAAGTATTATCAGTATCTATATAGAAATTTTTATAAAAATGTGAAGCTGAATTTAGTAAAGCGTTCTATTCCCATATTGAAATTCTACAGGAACAATCCTCAATTATAGAAAATAAAATGCTGGGAACACAAGAAGGAGGGAAAAAGGGGGGAGAACTATTTAAGGTGGGATGACTATAGCAGGGCAAGTGATATTTTAAATCAAAGTTAAGGAGATTTAAAATTTAAGAGAAATTGTGTTCAAAAGCAAATGAAAAAAGAAATAAGTGTTACAAAGTAGTTTTTATGTGTGACTTTGGGAAAGTTCAAAACCTTAAAATGTGACTTAAAAACAAATATTGATAACAGCTGTATGGAACTTAGTTATTACGGTATGTTTCTCTTTTAGGATTAATATATAATTTTTAGAATGCTTTGGTTATAGAATGGCTATGTATAGGACAATGTAGGACATTGAGGATCCATGATTGTATGAGTAAAGATTGGTTTTGTAACTATAAGGGATCTGAATATAAGAATCCATAGATACAAAATTAATACAATTGAAACATGATTATAAAAAGTACTAAGGTAATAAGATTGTATTAGTATTTGTATGAAAACTTTTATAAGGAATGTGAAGTTGAATTTAATATTAAGTATGACCTTTTCCCTAAGGGTCAATATATAATCTTTAAAATGCTTTGGTTATAGAATGGCTATTTATAAGCAGTAGGATATTAAGGATCTATAATTATATGAGTAAAGATGGGTTTTGTAGTAAAAGATTAAGGGATTTTAAAATATTTGAGAATCCATAGATATGAAATTAATACAATTGAAACATTATTATTAAAAAGTATCAAGGTAACAAGGTGGTATAAACTTCCTCTAAGAAGTTATAGCATGTTTTTGTGATGTTAAGGCAACAATTTGGTTTTTTGCAGATATCTAGAAATGTATGGACTTAAGTGACCAGATTTAACACAAAGAATTACCTGATTGTATAAGTAGAATTATTAATGTAATGTAACAGAGTCTGTAGACGTAATTGTAAGCACTCTCTCTCTTTTTGCTTTGTACCCCCCATTCCCTACTTCCCTACCTTCCTCCCCTCTTAAAAATCAATAAAAAGAAAAAGGAAATTAAAAAAGGATTTTAAAAATCAGCTACATTTCCCACCCTAGTTATGGGTGTGTGGTGTAGTGGTTAAGAGCAGGGGACTCTTATCTGAAGAACCAGTTTTGATTCCCCACTCTTCCACATGCAGCCCGCTGGGTGACCTTGGGTCAGTCACAGTTCTTTCAAAACTGTTCTCTCAGAGCTCTCTCGGTCCCACCAACCTCACAGGGTGTCTGTTGTGGGGAGAGGAATGGAAGGAGATTGTAAGCCACTCTGAGACTCCTAATGAAGGATGAGGTATAAATTCAAGTCTTCTTCTTCTAAAAAATTAAAAATCAACGGGGACCTAGGGGCTGGAAATGATGGCCATTTGTCCAGGGGACCAACTAGAAAGATAGAAGGCAAGGCTACAAACATAGCCTTCCCACTGTTTGCCTCACTTTCATTTTGCCTTCTCCTGCCCCCCCCCCCCCATTCACTGGTCACTGTTAGGATGAGCAGGATTCTAATGGGCCCTTTCAAGATTGGGCTAGAACAGATCGTCTTTTCATTTGCTCTTCAGCGCTGTCTTGGGGAAAGGTTATTATTAAATAGGGACTGGTTTGTCAGTAGTGGAATGGGTAGGATTAGTGTAGAATGATTCTTGTGTTTGATATTGGCAAGCAACCTGAGATAGCTAAAGATAGGGGATGAATCCAATCCAGTCACTCCTGGCTGAAAAGTACCAGTGGTCTTGGGGGTGGTGGTGGTTCAGTGTTACTTCAAAAGCCTTTTGGCTATGAGATGGGATCTAAATAACTTATATATGTTAATATATAGCTACATATAAGCATGTTCAAGGGTTGAGAAATGCAAGAGGTACAGGCTCTGGAAAATATTTGCAATATTGCAGTTGTTGGCTTCCTTTAATCTTTAAACTGGTTCTCCAATAACTAGGAAAGTAATTTTCTGAGTTACCTTACCTGAAGTTTGGCTTATGTCCTGTTTGGCAGTCATAAACAAGGAGCTAATTTTTCGATGAATAGTTCAACTATTCATTGACTGGTTTGTGGCTGCTTCACTATATTCCTTCCTAATAGTGAAGTACAGTGCAACTGACTTTTCTGACAGCCATTGCCTTCCTTTCTCCTGCTGTGTCACCTCAAGGCTCTTTTTTTAAAAAGCCCTGGTGTTGGTTATTGTGATCTAACGTTCTAAGAATATATTGTCACAATTGCTGAAATCTAACCTTTCTTTAAAAACAAAAAGACTAGGTCTTTAGCTCCTTCCATTGCACAGTTATAAGGGGAAAGGTACATTCCCAATTGTAACTCTCCAGTGGAAGTGAATAATGACTCACTTAAAAAAAGAAAGAAAGCTGGGACTTCAGCAATTGTGGTAATACATTCTTAGAATTTTAAATTGTAATAGTACTATAGCAATCATCTTTTTGTATATATATATAAAAAAGCCTTCAAAAGCATTCCAGTGGTACAGTAGGAGAAAAATGGGGGGGGGATTGTAGTTCATTGTGTAGATGCAGCCATAGATAATTAAATCAGTGACAAATAAACGTTACATTTCAGAAAGAATCCCACCCTTCATTGCTCATCTAAGTAGTCTTTGGTTAGTGTCTGCCAATCTGCTTGGCTTGACACCACTTCGCACATGTGCAGTTTTGAAAATGGTTATTTTTTCAGTAAGCATTCAATTAATTAGCTGCCAGTCAATCAAGCTGCCTGATCTGCTCACATCTGATCATGTCATTTGAACATGATAAAATCAACTGCTAAGCACATTCAACATGAAATTTGCAGCATCCCTGCTTTTAGGTTCTTTTCTTGTGCCACAGCTAAGGACTAACCAAACCGATTACTGATTACTATCGCTTCTATGGATGTACTTGTTCTGTGATTGGGGGGGGGGAGCCTTTGGTAACTTTTGCTTTCACTGAGTGTGATGTTTATATGTTAAAACAACATTTGCCCCAGACACACAGCAAATAAAGACACGAGACAACAGCATGGGTTTAACTAGTTTATTTAAAACAGCTGACCTACATAATATTAAATACACTACCATATTTAAATAGGCAGGCTGCACTTGATCAACCCTGAATGCTAACTTGACCTTGTTCTGCTAGACTTGTTTATAATTGCCTGCACATAATGCGCCAGGAGGTACCCAATGCTATCCCCTTCTTCTGATGTACTGCAAAGCCATTACCAGGTTCAGGAAGCAGTTGCTCAACACCAAGGACATTCCTTCCCAAATCCCATCCTGCCACAAGGCTATGAATGTGCTGTTCAGAAAATGCCCTCCATCACTCCCAATGTCTCAGGATGCTGGCCAGTCATCCCTACCTATTGTGAGCAACGCACTCTGCTAAACTAGTTACGGCCAAAACAGTCAAAACCAACCTCCTTTATGATGTCACAAAGCAGATGAAAAAAGAACTCGTCCTTGGCCAATCTGAGGATGGCCCCAAAAAATCCTGCTTTGCTTCAAATAGGCAGCCAGCTAATCCCATCATATCCACAAGGAGGGAGGGTGGGTCAGCCACCAGAGCTAAAAGCCTGGCTGCGCAAGGCACGGCTGGCATATGTGCCCTTTGGCCATACCCCTCCCCCAGCTTTAATGCCAGGAATTCCTCTATTTTTAAAAGTCAGATATATAGTTAAAATAGACATTCTGCACAACAATAAAAGCCAAACACAACCCTATACAATCTAATTCAATGAATTCTTTTTCATTCAGAGCATCCCAAGAAAGTCTTCTGAGAGCTGATTATAGCATAAAATGAAAAGGAAAGCTGAAGGCTAAATTCAAGAGTGGGAAGTGTCTGCTGTCTCAGAAAGTAGAAGGCTCTAAATTAGACCATGTGCAACAGTATAAAAATTAATTCATTAAAGCTCTATGAAAAGGAAGCTCTTCTCGCTACTGCTACTTCTAGGGGACATAATTTATTCTTGAGCTTTCAAAAAGATCTGTGCCTGTTTAGCACAAATATCACTTTCAAAATGGAACTATTTTTTGACTGCTGATGAGGCTTTCCAATTGATCTGACTCTTGCCAGAACGTTATGGTCTTGGCCAGTTACCAGAGCAGAAGGATACAAAACCATTTTTAAAAATTGTTATCAGAGCCATTTGTGGTGAGCTTGGGTACTTGCAGAAACTGTCACACATGCACATTAAAGCATTATATGGCAACACTGCTGCATTTTAAGGGCCATACTACCTCGTGATCAATGTGTGTTTTTGAGCCTACAGCAAAACAGTAGTCAAAGTGGGGAAAAGGGCACAGCTAGGCTTGCCAGCTTTGGGTTGGGAAATACCTTGTGGTTTTAGGGGTGCAGCCTAGGGAGAGTGGGGTTTGGGAGGGGAGGGACCTCATCTGGGTATAATGCCATAGAGTCCACCCTCCAAAGCAACCATTTTCTCCAGGGGAACTGATCTGTCATCTGGAGATCAACTGTAATAGCGAGAGATCTCCAGGTGCTACCTGGAGATTGGCAACCCTAAGCACAGGACTGTGAGCTACTGGGTTTAACAGCTAGTTTTGACTCCAGTAGCACCTTCGCAACCAACAAGATTTTTGGTGTATAAGCTTTGAAGAGTTAACGCTCCCTTCATCAGATACCAAAGGAGAAAAGTTTAACACATTTTCTGCTATGCTTTCCTTTGTAAAGATTCCTCCCCTCAGGCTGCAGAATAGGCAGTCAGCCCTGTAAAGACTCATTTCAGACCAGGAACCTACAACTGAGGGAACAATGAGGGGTGATGACTATTTTTCTCTTCTTTGTACTTCGTGCTGGTTAGCAGCCAGAAAAATGCCTGAGCATCCTCATCAATTAAGTCTGCCAAAATCATTTGTGACTTATGGTAAAACTAACAAGTAGCCATGAAGCCCAAAGACCATGCCTTTCCTCCCCTCCTGGATTTCAGTCTCCACTTTTCCCTAATCCCCATCTGTCTCAGTCCATTTTTGGCTGCTCTGTTGGTTGTTTTTGCCTGAAAATCGAGCACATAATACAACTTTGAGCAATAAAGACTTACTACAGAACTGCAAACCTCACAATATTTGCTGGACTCACAAAGTAAATCATCTACAATGAAGATCACAACATTACTAATGTGGCCCACTTTTACCAACACCTGAAGGAGATCCCCCCCCATCCTTGTCTCCACTGTTTCCTAAGAGGGGGGGGGGGAAATACCATGCTGTGCTTCCTATGTTAGCTTGAATTTTAAAAAGAAAGAGAGGACATAACTGAATCCAGACTTCACCAGCTGGCATCAGCTCCACTACACATGAGTGGCTCCGGGGCCACATTACAATAATTTTTCTAGGTTTACATCCCTTCTGACAACATGGGATGTGGCAGAGACTTTATTTAACCGGCTAGCATCAGCTCCACTACCAATGGTGGCTCCAGGACCAAATTGCATCATCCTTCCATATTTACATCCCCACTGCCAGCATGAGAAGTGGCAGAGCCTGCCCTGACATCTAGAAAATGGAGGGCAAGCCAATGAATGGGCTCCTGAACTCCCATGAAGATTGGCTGCCCAAGACCTGGCTTCCAGGCCTTACCACCTGAGAGCATGTGAGGGCTGGGACAACTGATATGACTTGGGGAAAGGTGGTGGAAGAATGCTGAGGTGGTAATTGGATTGAGTGTGAGGACCTGGTTAGGGTTGCCAGACTCCCACTCCAGACAGGGGTCCCCCTGTTTTTTGGGGTTTCAGACTATTGCTGGCCAGCTGGCCACCGGAGGAAGCCCCACCCCTGAACATGTGATGTCATCATGCCAGTGATGTTGCCCTGCCCCCTTCCTGGAAGGCTCCCTACCACCTACTACTGGCAGAACAATTGGACCTGGCAACCCTAGGTGGAGGCGTGAGGGGATGGGAAGCAACTTATCCAGGCTGCACTCAAGTGACATTTAGCAGAAGTAACACACTCCTAGCTCAGACATCCAGGTAGGTAGGAAGTGGGGGAAGCATTCTGTTCACAAGCAGATGCTAGATGGGACAAATAATATTTCCCCCACCACACTTCAGGCTACTTCAGCTCCAGAGAATGGTTTGGGAGGGAGGGAGGGAGGATCTCCCTACCACATGCTGTGATCTCAATCCAGTTCAGACCCGATGGCATTTTCACACAGGAGTTGCCACCAGGGACTGGCAGATTCTCTATGGTTGCCAGGTCCCTGTGGACAACTCATGTAAACCATAACATGTTGTTTTGCCCTTACTTAGCATAATGCAAACACATTACCCCCTTGCATTGTTAAGGTTTTTTTAAAGAGTACGCAATTTTCTTTGTGAGCAACCAAATGGTATGTACCACATCTTCACTCCACTTCATCAATCAACCTTCTACTACTGCCCACTACTTAATTGGCCAATTAGAACAGGAGTTTCCCAGTTCCCAAAATTCACAGGAGGCCTAACTGAATCTTCACTTAAGCCATGTTTGCCCTTTTGGTCTTTGGCAGGCTGTGGTCATAAACAACCTGGAGTTAGGTGTGAGTAGTGAGATGGCCAAGTTTGCAGATGACACCAAATTATTTAAGGTGGTTAAAACAAACATGGGCTGCGGTCACACGGAACAGAAGCCACACAAGTGAGACAGAAAACAGCCGGAGTTTCCGGGCGCGATCTCACCAGCACATCTGGGAAGC
>NW_015173706.1:274253-274979 GCF_001447785.1 Gekko japonicus | reverse complement strand
GGCAGGCTGCTGCTGGGGAGGGGGGATCTGGTGGGTTACTCCCCCGTCCCCCCTCCTTGTGAGCGGCCCACGGACCCTGCCCGGAGTGGGCTGTGCACGGCCGTCCCAGAGGCGGCAGCTCATTACATCCCCTTCCCATCGGCCGGATGCTCTCGGTGGAGGTGCGGATACTCATGTGATCGGCACCTCCACCCTAACCATGGGACCTCGCTGGGACGTCTGATCCCGCAGCAGCGCGGTATTTTGCCCCAGGGCAAACAGCCACGCTCCCCCCCCCCCGGATTTTCCTGGCCGTGTGGCCGGGGCCATGGTTTGCAAGGAAACACTCCAAATTGGGGGAATGGGCATTAAAATGGCAAATGAAATTCCATGTTAAATGTAAACATATCCCAACTTCACAAAAAATGCCATCTTCACATATACACTGATGGCATCTGAGCTGGCAGTGCCAGACCAAGGAAGGGATCTTGGGGCGATAGTAGATAGCTCAAGGAAAACATCAACCCAATATTCAGTTGCTGTGAAAAAGGCAGATTCCATGCTAGCCAAAATTAGAAAAGGAATACTGCCCTTATAAAAATCTAGGGTGAGATGACACTTGGAATACTGTGTACAGTTCTGGTCACTGCAGCTGAAAAAGGAAATTATATGGCTTGAAAAGGTGCATAAAAGAGGAACCAGAATGATCAAAGGATTAGACCAACTGCTGTATGAGTATCAATTATA
>NW_015173706.1:259292-274199 GCF_001447785.1 Gekko japonicus | reverse complement strand
TCTTCTTCTTCTTCTTCTTCTTCTTCTTCTTCTTCTTCTTCTTCTTCTTCTTCTTCTTCTTCTTCTTCTTCTTCTTCTTCTTGAACCTGAGGCTGAAGGGTATTTCTTCACACAATGCATAGTTAAATTGTGGAAGTCACTGCTACAGGATGTGCTGATGGCCACCAACATGGAAGGCTTTAAAGGGGGAGAGGATAAATTCATGGGGTTATCAGTGGCTACTAGTCCAAATGGCTGGTAGCTATGAGGGATACCAGAGGCAGTAAGCCTCTTTATATCAATTTCTGGGAAAGCATGGGTGGGAAGATGCTGTAGCTGTCATCCTGTTTGTGTCTGCTTCCTAGAGGCAGTTTGTTGGCCACTGTGTGAACAGAATGCTGGACTTGATGGGCCTTTGGTCTGATCCAGTGTGGCTCTTCGTATGTTCTTATGCATAGCTCAATACAGATAAGGAGTACTGAAGACAGGCAGATGGCCTGGAAAGGACAGACTCCTTATTCATACTGTTCTCCAAGCATCGTGATTAGCCTATATAAAAGCATTGCACCCCGCTTGGCTCTTTAGACTCCACTGGTGTATCCAGAACTGTGCAGAGATGCTGTAGTACATGCCCCCAAAGCTCAGCCATCTCTGTCAGTAGTCTCCAGAGAGCTAAAGGAATATTGTAAGGCCTTCCTTTGCTTATGCTGTGTTTTGTAGCAGTCACCTTGCCTGTGACACCTAAGAAATCTTTAATAAACACCTTCTAGTGCACACATGGTTTGCCTTTGCCTGGGCATCCTCTGAGAGCAGAGCCTAGCTAGTCCAGCCTCTGAAAGTAAGGCATGTCCACAATTGAGAGATCCCTGAGTGCTACAGGAATGGTAGATAAAAATCTTTGCAATAAAAGAGACTATCTTCAGTAATCTCTTTTTGCTTTTCCCAGGGGAAGGTGCAACAGAATTCAAAAGATAATAGGCTGCCTATTGGCATGGCATTCATTTCATTCAGAACTTTTGTGTGATAAAAGGATGCTGAGAGCTGCATTTTTTTTCTGTCTCTCTTTCCTGCATGCTGATATTTTAATAGGCCTTTCCAACTGCAGATGTTAGGCCTGATTAACAAAAACAAATATCAAATTTTGCATAGGTAAGGGTGCATCCATTCAGTTGGATTTAGTCCACAGCAGAATAAATCAAATACAGGATTATGAAATGCCATTTTGATATACATAAGAAGAGCTTGTCAACACCTGGAATTTGCATAAGAACACACTCAGAAGTGGTATTAGTAAGTTGTTTGTGGAAAGATAGGGCTTTTTATTTGTTAAGTATATTGCTTACTAAGTTTAAAAAACAGCTGGCTCGTAGTAGAAGAAGCAATGGCAATGTTCTCATGTAGCTCATTTTAGTTCTGCTTCATGAGGGTGTAGTTTTAGGAATATTTACCTGGAAGAACGAAGCCCAACTTTTGTCTGTATAGGATCATACTCTTCATCATATTTCCTACATTCCCAATTGGAGTCTGAAAATTAAACGGTGTGTATGTGGTTTTTTACTTCTTTGTTTATAATCATATTCGTTGTCTATAATCATATTCTAATAAACCCAGAAGAAATGCTGCCACTTTTAGAATATAAAACCAAAACTTGATTTGATTTACCAAAGGGGGGAGGGGGTCCTCTGGAAAGGTGCCATGTAAATTCTCTATAAACAACCCTGTAAAATATTTTGAGAAGTACTTGATATTTTATCTTAAGGACTGTTTCAAAAGCTATGGAACTTCTGTGTTCTGAGCCATGGACATCAGTCTCTGGGTGACAACAACTGAAGGTTTGGACCTTTCTCCTTTGTTTCTAGGCCTTCAAGGGGCATCTCTTTTGCCACTAAATGAAACAGGATGCTGAACTAGATGGACCATTAGCTTGACAGCAGGACTGAATTGTTCTCAACTTTGGCAATTATTATTCAGTGCAGAAAAGCGCAACTAGAATGATCAAAGGGTTTGAACACTTTCCCTATGAAGAAAGGTTAAAGTGCTTGGGGCTCTTTAGCTTGGAGAACGATGGCTGAGGGGTGACATGATCAAGGTTTTTAGTCCAGGGCTATTTTTGGGCAGGAACACACAGGACCTCTTAGTGGCTTTTAATACCATTAATTATGGTATCCTTCTATACTGCCTTTCTGGGCTGGGATTGGGAGGGTTCTGGTCCTACATGGAAGTTAAGTTTCAGAAAGTTGGGCTGAGGGACTGCTGTTCAGCCCCTTCTCCTTTGGCCTATGTCCAGTGGGGACCCCTCATGGTTCCATCTTGTCCACTATGTGCTTTAATATTTACATGAAACTTCTAGGTGAAGTCATCCAGTGATTTGAGCTTGGTTGTCATCAATATGTGGATGACACTCTGCTCTATCTGAAACTTTCAGCTTATCCCAGGGTGGCTGTAGAAACCCTGAACCAGGTAGTTTTGGGACAGATGTTAGTTTTGGGACAGATTAAACTGAAGTTTTATCCCAACAAGGTGGAAGTGTTACTGGTGGGTGGAAGGTCTGATTTGGGAATTAAAGTGTCACCTGTTTTGGATGCGGTTGCACTGCCCTTGAAGGAACATGTCTGTAGTCTGGGGGTGGTGTTGGATCCAGTCCTACTAATGGTGGTAGGTGGCAGCTGTGGCCAGGCATGACTTTTATGAGCTCTTACTGGTTACCCAGCTGCAGCCTTTTCTGTACAGAAAAGATCTGGCCACTGTGGTACATGCCTTGGTTACATCTAGATTAGATTACTGACTGGAATGTGTCATAGAAACTCCATCTACAATGGCTGCCAATTTGCTTCTGAACACAATTCAAGGTGCTGCAAAGCACTATAAGGTTTGCTACCAACATACCTAAAGGACCACCTACTTCCTCATGAATCTGCCTGGACATATGGTCATCTACAGAGGCCCTGCTTTGGGTGTCCCCACCTTTTGAGATTCAGCAACTGGCAGCACAGGAGAGGGCCTTCTCAGCTGCAGCACCAGAATTCTAGAACTCTTTCCCCAGGGAGATATATCTTTTCCCTTCTGTTGCTATTTTCCACCAGCAGGTGAACCCCCCCCCCTTTTTGTTTCATTTGATATTACCTCATTGATACATCTTTCCTGACCAATGTTTCAATTGTTGGGTTTTTTATGTCTTTGAATGTACTTTAGTTCTGCTTTAATTATCTGTGTTTGGGGACGTGAATGCTTTTCAAATGTGCTTCTATTATTTGTTAGCTGCCTTGTTGACCCTTGTAAAGGTAGACATGTTGGATATAAATTTTGCAAAATAAAATAAATGACTGCAACTGAAGGTTTGGATCTCTCTGCTTTGATTTTAGGCCTTCCAGAAACATCCATTTCGCCAGAATGTGAATCAGGATGCTGGGCTAGATGGACCATTCACTTGATCCAGCAAGTTCAAACTGCTCTTAATTTTAGCAATTTTTGTTCATACATTCAACACAGATGTCATTACACATCCAAAACATGTACTAGTTCTATCTCCATCTGCAGCTCCCCAAATAGTTTTTGGACCATATCCATTCTACCACCCTACAGTTCTGCACTGTTCTACCTTCAGTCATGTTGTGCCCATTCTATCTCCTTCCTAACTTTATGAAACCAATGAGGTGCACTGGGGAGCTGGTTGCAGGGCATCCCTTACAGAATTGGTACCTAGCACACTGTCCCAATTAGACAAAGGGTGGCCCAGCTTGAAACCATTCAGAATTATAAATATCTGGCTACTTTTTCATTACCCTTGCTGACACAGTCAAGGAATAAAAAAATAGCTTGTGTTCATTTGTTCTTGGGATGCTATTAATTTTAAAAGCATTTATTTCCTCCTTCCTTCATGTTGTGGTAGCCCACAAGATTTGTAATAGTGTGGCATTTTCAGCTAACCAAGGTATGCTGTGAGCCATTATTGAGGTACTATAGGTTAACTGCAGAAAACCAAAGTAGGTAATGCATAAAAGCGCATCTCCATTGATAGCTTAAAAAATAGTTGTCAGTACAGGTTAGACTGTATGTTTTACAAAGAGAGAACTATTTTTGTCAATGTGATAAAATTACTGAAGGTCCTGTTAGGAAGATACATCCATTAGCTAAATACTACTAGCATTCTTCTTCATCTGCCTCACCTCACAAAATGACAAAGAGATAAATGCAAGAGTGTCTCATCTGAGTCTAGGAATGGTAACATCCATCACTGAGCAGACCATGTCTGAGAAAGAGTAGCTGAACACCACGTAGATAGTTACAACCAATTCAGTGGTAACATGCTTTCAGTTACAAATATCCCATGATCTATCACCACTTCCCTTGACAGTACAGAACAACTGCTATTTAATAATTCCTTCTGTGGAGAGCACAGCCTCTTTTTTGAGATGATACTCCAACACGCTGAATCTGGAATTCCATCTCCCTCCACCATATCAAGTGACAGAATTCAAGATGACTGTTTGTTTTGTTCATTAAAGGATGATGGCTGAGTATAGGCTACCACATCAGTCAATCAACTCATGATTTTGTAGGTCCATGAGTTTCTGATCAGTATGCATACTTGTAAAAAGTCATAGCACAGTGCACTGTGTAACTATGTGCCAGTCTAGATTTTACTTAAGTTTTTGTAAATAAAGGGAAAAGCAAAACCTTTGTCACAGAAGAGTATTAGAAATTTTCCAAGCATTCCTGTGGTCTTTTGTGGGGGGAAATACGTCTTCTGAAATACATAGCGTAAGGGAGGGAGGCTACAGGATCTGCTCTTTGGCTCTGTGCTGCCACCAACTAGGCTGAGATGCTGCAGGTGGGGGCAGCCTTCCCTCCCCCAAATCATGACCAGATAAAGCCTCAGGACCAGCAGGGAAGAGGGAGGAGGGTGGCAGCAACAGGAGGTAATGGCAGAATGGGGGGGGGAGCAAAATGACATAGGGCAGCACAAGCATGACAGAGGAAGTGGGAAGCAGGAGTGGGGGGGTGCCCATTTGAGGAATACTGCAGACAACCAATCTTCTCTAGGTGTGATGAGGTCCTGCAACTGGCTGGCTCCAAACCTAAGGAAGGTAGCCCCAGACATTGTTCTTAAAGGGACCATACTCTTAAACTATAGAAGGAGCTTAATATTTTCCATAGTTGATGATGAGGGAGTTGGGTGAAAGCACCCAACTGGTAGTTCTAATCCTCTGAGGTTCTACCTAGCACACACGTAACACGTAGAAATAAAAAAAAGTCTCTATTAAATTATAAATAAAATGTGCTTGCACAACATGCTTAGCTAGAATATGTTCTCTTCAGTGCCATAGATACCAGTGCCATACAATTAATTGATTTTCACTGCAAACTGTATCTATGCTTGCATGGTCCTCTCAATGCAATAAACTCTTTTCCTGCAGTGCATGCATTTTTTCCCCATTTCAGTAGCATCCTCTTAATTTTGCTGTTGCCCTTTAATAAGTAGAGTCTGCTTTGATTTTATTATGTGTTTGAAAGCTTTCACCTTTTGCTTTTTATAATATTGTTTTCATTTGGCTAAGATGCCATTCTATGTTCAAACAGAAATCGAAAATGCTCACCCCAGAGGCCTTGTAGTTAAACCTGCCCTCTGTGAGTAACACTAAATTATGAAAAATGTCCTTCAAGCTTACCCTGTCCTTCAGTGGCCTACTGGAATCTAGCTTTGTCATAGTGTAATTTACTGGCATCAGAAATAAGCTGAGTAAGGAAACTGAGGTTGTAGAAATGTTAATTACGTTACAGAAAGGGTCTCTCCATCATCCTGCAGTATGTTATACTACGTGTTTTGTTTCCAGAGTTAGATCTGTTTTAAAGGCCTTGGCTTTCACAGTTCTTCAGTTTTTGCTGAAAGCTATATTTTTTTGCACTGTTAATCTGTGGACCACTGAAGAAGGAAAATGGCTATTCCTTTTTTAAAAAGTCTTAGTTGAACAATTGTTGAAGCAACCAGCTATACTTTTCACTTTCCTGATCTTTCAGGTTCCCCCCCACCACCATCTTTTTCTTCTCTCTTTCATATTATAAAAGCAGAAGCTTTATGACAGCTAATCAGAAGATTCTACACAGAATCTGCCCTATTCTAGAAATGGCTAGCATAGGGTTGCCAGCCCCCTTGGTGGAGTAAACACAGCTGGTATTTCCTGCCACCACTCTGAGCTGTAGTGGGAGAAAAATAAAATTTCAAAATGGCCACCAGCCGATGGTGTGACATGGGGAAAAGCCAGAAGGGATGTCATACCTGTCTACAAATTGGCCAAACGACGTCTACACATTTCAATGATTCATGGAAAGGACATATTATCAAAATGTGAATGACAGAAAGATAGCCCCACCCTTCCTCCAAGTAGCTTAGGACAAAATATATAGTTCTTCCCTCTTCCAGCTTTTCACAAAAGCTTTTCATTTCCAGCTTTTCACAACAAACCTGTGGAATAGATTAGGTTGCAGATTTGAACATGGGTCCTTCCAAAACTAGCCTACCTCTCTAATAATTATGTCCTAATTATAGCATGTAATTGTCCATAATAAAGACATAATAAAGACAACCTTCTGAGTGCACCTAGCTTAGCACTGCAGTACCATTGCATCTTGATGTCTTGTTTCCAACAGCACTATTTAAAATGTTAATCATTTTGTAATAAAAGATGAGACAAGTGAAGAAAGAGTTAAAAACAGTGGGGGGAATGCACAACATATTCATCATTCATTGTCTGTAACACCAAGTCATGGCTTACATATGTGATACGGCAACACAGAACAAACACCACAGAAAGGGCTTTTACTGGCTGTAATTCACTGACTGATTTGTAAATCAGTCTAAAATAACTACATGCCAGTTATCATGTTCAGATTAATAGAAAATAGTAAGCATGTAGGAAGAGGTTTACACCAAGGCACGTATCATGAAAAACCCCTCCAAATTGTGTTTAATATGAAGCAATCAAACCCACTGCTTTTATAGTACCTTTAAAAAATAATTGCTTTGTGTGCCACTCACAAAGTTGTGGTCTAATTTAGACAGTCTAAATATATTATGTCCTTTGTTTGAGCTGACAAACTCAGCACAAAAAAACCCTGAAATCTTAATTGAGATTTAATCGCACACACACACACTATATGATAGCCATGTGTGGGCTGATCTGTGGATATCTAAATTCATGGATTGGCCCCATTAATGACAGAAAGGAGATTTTTCTCCTATCTTGGATAACCCCCCCAGTTTTGCAGGAAAAACCTATAAACAATTAAAATGCATTGGGGGATTTAAATCCCCCCCCCTCAAAAACATTGTCTGTGCATGTGAAGACTTACTTACCTCTTCCAGGCAATGATGATGGTGGTGAGGAGGTGGCCAGAAGCAGCAGTGATTGGGAGAGAGATGCTGTGGGCGGGCCTGACAAGGGAGGCTGGGAACCAAACCAATTTTGATGTCAATGGGGGTGGGAGGTGGCTGGGACCTGTGGCAGCCCCAAAAATGGTAGCAGCAGTTGGGAGGGTGAAGCAGTGGAAGGCTCAGCACTGGAGGCTGGGAGTCACTCCAAGCCTGAAACCAATGATGGAGTGGCCAGGAGCCATGGTGGCCCTGGCAATAACAGCATTGATTAAGGAGGGAGAAGCTGTGGTGTGCCTGTCAGTGGTGAGGGTGGGGAGAAGCCAGGAGAGGGAGGAAGAGAGAGTGATGTATGTGTGTGGGGAGGGAAGAAAAAGAGAAAATGAATGATGGAGTGAGGAAGGCAAAAAGAGATAAATAGTTATGTGTGGGGGCCAGAATGATTGAGGTAGGGGGCAGAAAAAGAGACATTGATGGAGTTAGGGGACCAAAAAGAGACAGAAATAATGATGGGATGAAAAACAGAAAGACAGTAATGGGGGAGAAAGAGACAGTTATGGGGTGGGGGGCAGAAAGAGAGAGAAAGAAATTGTGATGGATGGGGAGGCAGAAAGTGATGGGTGAGGGCAGAGACAGAGAGAGAAAGTGACAGGCATGGGTGAGAGAAAGAATAAGAGAAGGGGTGACAGGAGTGAGAAAGACAGAAATAAGTAGGGGAAGAGGGGAGTGAACAAAGGTGAGGGGAATAGGATGGCCACTCCCACAAGTTTCTTGCCACTGATGAGTGTGTGGAGAGAGAGAGAGAGAGAACACAGAATTAAGTGAACATTGGTAGCTGTGTTACTCTGTCTGTAGCAGTAGAAAAGAGTCCAGTAGCACCTTAAAAATGTAACACAATTTGTGGTAGGATATGAGCTTTTGGGAGTCACTGCTCGTTTCTTCAGATACAGCTAGAATGTGAGTCCATCTGTTCTATATATTGGAAAGTAGAGTGATTTCAGATGCTAAATGGCAAGCAGGCAAATGACAATAGCACGTGTGATTGGAATAGGTGTGATATGCAGAGAGGTAGTAGGCATGGAGAAGTCAGCATTAGTAATGAGACAGGAAACCGGCTTCCGGTCGAGCTAAGATGGAGGACTGACGCACTTTCGCGATTGTGCGAAGTGAGCGACGGCCGCTTTTGACAGTTTGGGCAGTTTTTAGCCCAATGCATCGCTCCCCAGCGAGGCTTAATTTGATTTTTAAAGACCTTTTAGAAGATTTTTGAAAGCGCAAATAGACGCATTTGGACAATCGAAAGCTTATCTTCTAGAAGAAACAACTTGTTGTGTAAGTTTGCGCACCGCAGAGAAATCGCCAAAACGGAGACCAGAAGGGCACCGAAACGAACCAATTCTGACCCTGACGTTCAACCAGTTGTGAGACCAAGGACAGGCTCAACATCAACCCCTAAAATGTCAAAAGAGAGGGAGAAGGATAAGAAAGAATTGTATGCAGCCATGGAATTGATGGAGAAAAGAATGATGGAGGCGATTCAGGCCATGGGTGAGCAGATTGAGAAAAGGTTGGGGGTGCAAGAAAAACATATGGAGCAGCAACTGGAAGAGCAAATGGCAAAGCAAACTCAGATACACTTGAAACAAATTGAAGAAGCCCAGGAGAAAAATGTAGCAGCATTAAAAGAATTGGTTACAACAGAAATTACTTCAATCAAGCAAGAATTAGATGGAGTCAGAAAAGAAATACAGGCTAGTGCAACCAAAACTACAGAGACAGAGGAAAAAATGCAACAATTGGAAGAGAAACAGGATTCTTTGACTCAGCAATTTAGGAGATCTGAAACAATGATGGAGTTCAGAAGAATGCAAACTCATTTGAGATTTAGAGGTATCAAAGAAAAAGAGAATGAAAACATAAGAGAGGAAATGATAAAAGCGATCACTTTGTACTTGGAAGAGGAAGAGGGAACAATGGAAGCAGATTTTGATTTGATATACAGAGTGAACTCCAGAATTGCGGAAAAGAAAAATTTACCAAGGGATGTAATTGTACAATTTGTAACAAGAGCAACAACAGAAGACATCTTTAAGAAACAATTTACCGTCCCGTTCGAAATTGAAGGGAACAAGATCATGGTGATGAGAGAGCTCCCACGAGCAGTATTGCAAGATAGAAAAAGGTATAAACCTCTGGCTGACAAACTGAAGACCTTGAATATCAGATACAGATGGGAGATTCCACAAGGCTTATCCTTTACTTACAAAAGTGGGAGGGTCCAGATCAGATCGGTGACGGACTTATATAAATTTAAGGCAGACAATTTAGATGCCTTTGGAGAAATTTAACTTAAAATTTACAATGGATTACAAATTGTTGTCATGGAATGTGAATGGACTAAATTCACCAAATAAGAGAAAAAGAATCAATCATTGGATACAAAAACAAAACTGTAATGTGATATGCTTGCAAGAAACTCATATTAGAAATTCCGATACTAAATATTTAAAAAATGTCAAATTTGGATTAGAATTTTATTCTTCGGCCTCAAACAAGAAAAAAGGAGTTGTGACATATGTGAAAAAGGATTTACAACCTAAAGAAATTTTTAAAGACTTGGATGGAAGATATGTGGGTGTGGAAGTTTTGATCCAACAGAAAAAGACATTGGTGATCAATCTATACGCACCCAATGGAGCAAAAGAAAAATTCTTTAAGGACTTAACTGAACATCTACAAGGACAAACCTATGAACAAGTCATTTTGGTCGGAGATTTTAACGGAACTGTGGACCGTTTGGATAGAAGATCACAAAAAGGCAACGAAATTAGTGGAAAATTGCCAAAGAACTTTTTTGAAATAGTCAAGCAGGAAAAACTAGAGGATGTATGGAGGAAATGGAACCCGACGCAGAAGGATTTTACTTTTTATTCCAATAGACATTGCTCTTTTTCCAGAATTGATATGATTTGGATGTCAGAAGAATTGTCAATGAAAACACATAAAATTGAAATTTTGCCAAGATGTAATTCCGACCACAACCCTGTTTTGTGGACTTCTATAGAAAGGAACAAATCCTTTCTTTGGAGAATTAATGAAGATTTGTTGGATAAAAAAGATGTAACTGAAATGTTAAAGGAAGAAACAAAGCAATTTTTCCAACAAAATCTGAATAAAGAGACCCCAATTCAGGTGGTGTGGGATGCGTATAAAGCAGTGATGAGAGGGATTCTCATCTCTCAAAATGCGAAGCAAAAGAAGGAAAAATTTCAAAAACAAACAGTAGTGTTGGAAAAAATATCACAAAAAGAAAAAGAATTAAAGAAGAAACCAGGGAAAAAGAAGATTATTCGAGAATTACAGTTGTTGAAAGAACAACTGAATGAAACTTTAAACCAGGAGCTCTATTGGAATTTAAAGAGGCTACAGCAAAAATCTTTTGAAGGGGCAAATAAACCGGGGAAATTTTTAGCGTGGCAACTTAAGGCTAGAAAAGAAAGAAGAATGATAACCAAAATAATAGAAGAAGGAAAAGAATTCGTTGACCCTACTGGCATAAAGAGAAGTTTCTTCAAGTATTATGCTAAATTATTCCAAGCAAATAGAACAGATCTTGAGAAGATTAAAAAATATTTGGACAAGGTTCCGTTACTTAAAATAAGCAACGAATTTCAGGAATTACTGAATGGCCAAATTCAAAAAGAAGAAGTGAGGAAGGCAATTGAAGAAGCGAAGTTGGGGAAGGCGCCAGGACCGGACGGATTTACCGCAAAGTTTTATAAAAAAATGAAAGAAGAAATTGTTCCGGTCATGGAAGCTTTATCCAACGATATACGTGAGAGTAAGAAGGTGCCAGACTCTTGGAAAGAAGCAATTATTTCATTAATACCAAAGGAAGGACAAGAACCAACGAATGTGAAAAACTATAGGCCAATTTCTCTTTTGAATAATGATTACAAGATTTTTGCAAAAATTATTGCAGAGAGGGTGAAAAACTATTTACAAACAGTGATTTCAGAAGACCAAGCTGGTTTTTTACCAAAGAGACAGATCAGAGACAATGTAAGAATAGTAATGGACGCAATTGAATATTATGAGAAACACCCTGAACAAGAAGTAGCTTTTTTATTTATCGATGCCGAAAAGGCATTTGACAATCTTAACTGGAAGTTTATGCTGCAAATGATGGAAAAAATAGAAGTGGGACAACACTTCAGAAATTGCATTGAAGCTATCTATTCTGAACAAAGAGCTAAACTGAATGTAAACAAAGAACTGACAGATAGCTTCAAGGTACAGAAAGGCACCAGACAGGGTTGTCCCCTATCACCGTTATTATTTATCTGGGTGTTGGAGATACTTCTACAAAAAATACAGCAAGATCAAGAGATAACGGGATTGACACACAAAGGACTTAAATACAAATATCGAGCATTTGCTGACGATGTAATGTTCATTGTGCAAAACCCGACAGACAAATTACCGTTACTATTCCAAAAAATAAAGGACTTTGGAGAATTGGCCGGATTTTATGTCAATAAGAACAAGACGAAGCTTATTTGCAAAAACATGACGAAACAAAAACAAATGGAACTGCAAGACCTGGTACAATGTGAAGTAGTAAAAAAGACTAAATATCTTGGTATTGAGTTAACTGCAAGAAATATAGACTTATATAAGAACAATTATGAAAAACTATGGACTAAGTTAACTCAAGACTTTAAGAAATGGGACAAAATGAATTTGTCACTGATGGGAAGAATATCAGTCATAAAAATGAATGTCCTACCACGTTTGATGTTCCTGTTCCAAACAATACCAATACTTAGTAAGACAGATTTGCTACTTAAGTGGCAACAAGAACTATCAAAGTTTGTTTGGGCAGGCAAGAAACCGCGAATCAAGATGAAAATTCTTTGTGATGCCAAAGATAGAGGTGGGTTACAATTACCAAATCTTAGACTATATTATGAAGCGGTCTGTCTAACCTGGTTGGAACAGTGGGTGAAATTAGAAAATGATAAGTTACTGGGGTTAGAAGGCCATGATTGTAGATTTGGTTGGCATGCATATTTATGGTATGACAAAACAAAAATGGATAGCTTTTTTAAGCTTCATGTGGTAAGAAAAGCACTATTTGTGGTATGGATGAGGTATAAAAAATACTTTTGTGATGTAAGACCATTGTGGATTGTACCAGTGGAAGTGTTAACATCTTACT
Organism: Gekko japonicus; assembly: GCF_001447785.1. Classification (NCBI taxonomy): domain Eukaryota; kingdom Metazoa; phylum Chordata; class Lepidosauria; order Squamata; family Gekkonidae; genus Gekko; species Gekko japonicus. The sequence continues at coordinate 261,630 of NW_015173706.1, read as the reverse complement.
CAAGACATAGAGATAAAGATTGGTTGCCATATAAAGATCTAATTAAAAAAGTGGGAACAGAATGGGTAATGAAAAAGCAGAATGAAATTGATTATGATTATGAATGGTTGAAATATATGCAGATTTTTGATCTTTTTAGATCAGATAAAAGAAACTATGGTTTTAGAGAGGAAAAAAATGAGATTGAAATGATTTGGGAGAGAGGAGGGGGAAAAAATATTTCTAAAATGTACAAAGTGTTACTTAAATGGTATACTGAAGATGAGACTGTAAAAGGGCAAATGATAAAATGGGCGATAAATATGAATAAGGAAGTGTCTATTGAAACCTGGGAATATTTGTGGAAAAATTCTATTAAGATATCGCCTTGTACCAATGTTAGAGAGAATTGTTATAAAATGATGTATAGGTGGTACATGACTCCGAAAAAAATTGCAAATATGAACCAGAATATGTCAAATAAGTGTTGGAAATGTAAAAGCCATGAAGGCTCATTTTATCACATGTGGTGGACTTGTGAGAAAGCTGTTGACTTTTGGACAAAAGTCCACAAAGAAATGCAAAAAATACTGAAATGCTCTTTCAAAAAGGCGCCGGAAATTCTGCTTTTGGGACTGAAAATGGAAGAAGTCAATACAACTAAAAAGACTTTATTCTGGTACTTAATCACAACAGCGAGAATGATTTATGCACAATTTTGGAAAACAGAGAAAGTGCCAGAAATTGAAGACTGGATACAAAAAGTTCTGTTCATGGCAGAGATGGACAAAATTACGAAGAAGCTGAACAATAAAGAAGATGACGTGTTTTTTCAAGAATGGAGTGACTTTAAAGTGTATTTGGAAAAGAACTGGGATGTGAAACAAAATTTGATATGTTTAGATCAATATTAAGTCAAATGATGTTATCTTTAGATTGTAATGATAAGAAATTGATATAGTTAATGATACGAAGTAATTTGGAGCAGGGGTGGAAGCATTGCGGGAAGCCATTGGAGGGAAGGGAGGAATTGGGAATGGGGTAGACAATTGATAGAATGAAATGTTTTAACTGTATACGTTGTATTCCTGAGAAAAAATAAAAATTTGTTTACCAAAAAAAAAGATTGCAACAGCACAGACATTTTGATGCAATGATTCAGAGCAAGAGGTGTCAGTTATCAGATACTGTTAAGTAATGAGACAGGAAACCTAGGTCTCAGTTCAGTCCAGGTGGATGCATTGTCCTAAGCTTTGTTATCAGATGCAATTCAGCAGTCTCTCTTTCTCACATCCTTTTGAAATTCCTTTGTAAGGTAACTGCTACTTTTAGGTCAGCAACTGGTTTTTAAATGTAGTGGTTTCTGATGCCAGACTTATGTCCCTTAATTCTTTGTTCAAAGGCACTGACCTGTTTGTCCAATTTGGGTTTGGAAGGGAAGCTTGCTACAAGACAAGCCCAAAGAAAATGACAACTGAACACCACTTGTGGTCACCTACAGCTCACAACTCAAGCCAACACATTATTTATGATCTACAACCTATGCTGGATAGTGATACTTCCCTCATAAAGGCACTAGGAGAGTGATCTTTTCTTGCTTACATACAGCCTGCTAACCTAAAGTAGCTTCTCACCCACAATGACAAACTACTTAACAGTCACATGGACTCTGGTAATAAGGCCTGCACCAAACCAAAATGCCAACTTTGCTGTCATATAGATCCTATCAACACCATCAGTGGACCCAGCAACATCAGTCATACCATCTCAGATTCCTGTTCCTGCTCATCCTCTAATGTGATTTATGCTATCACTAGGAATAAGGCCCATTGTGGAAATAAATACAATAGGATCTAGAAAGAGGCTCTGGGCACTCAGCGTCAATTTGCTGTGGAGACCTCAGCAGGGTATAATGACACAGAGAGATTACCATTTTCTCCAGGGGACCTGATCTCTACCATCTGAAAAGCAGTTGTAATTCTGAGTGATCTCTAACCCTCCCTTGGAGATTGGCAAAAATGGTTCCCCAGGAGGAAATGGCTGGTTTGGAGGGTGGAGTCGATGACATTGTAACCGTCTGAGGTCCCAGCCCTCCTCAAACCCCACCCTCTCCAGGCTCCACCCCTCAGAATTTCCATACCTAAAGTTGGCAACTATCTCCTTCCCTCTCAGCAGCCTCTTCGTAGACAAAGTTCTGTCTTTCTCATTAGTGGGGAGCAAAGCAGCTTACTTCATTCTCCTCTTCCGCTTTGTGAACTGTACAGTAACCCTGCAAGGTAGGTTAGGCAGAAAGTCTGGGGCTGGTCCAAAATCACACAGGCAGCTTCCATAGGGAGGCTCCTGCTTAACAGGCGCAAAC
>NW_015173706.1:248649-259200 GCF_001447785.1 Gekko japonicus | reverse complement strand
GTTCCGGCTGAACAGGAGCAAGCAGCCAGGGCTAGTGAAGTGACGCCAGTCAGGAGGCATGAAGTCACCCTGGGAGTGCTGGCAGGCCTAGAGTTGCCAACAAAGACAGATTGATGCAAAGGAGGATGGAAAAGTCTCCAGAGTGAGAAAATGCCAGAGGCTCTGGATGGGTGCCCCATGGTAAATGGACCAAACAGTTCCTAAAGATTTTCCAAAACACTACTCTGTTGATAATTCATTTTCTACACTCACAGCATCCCCTGCCAGAATGAAACACATCCCCAGCACTTTGAATTAGCACCAGAGCTTTAAGAGCTCTCCAGCTGTTACCTAGAGATTGGCAATAGTTTGTTTGGAGGGTGGGGTCTATGGCATTGTATCTGTCTGAGGTCCCCCTCTTCCTCCTCCTCAGATCCCACCCTCAGCAGGCTTCATCCCTAAAATATCCTGGAAGTTTCCAACCTGGAGTTGGCAACCCTATATCCTTTCTAGGCAACCATCAGGCTACCTTTTTCTGCCTGTCTGTCTTCAGGTTTATATCCCCCCCACAGCCCCTACCTAGGGAAAGGGCAGTCTTTCCCTGCAGTGGGAACCAAAGCAGCTGAGATCATTCTCCTCTCCCCCATATGATCTGCACAACAACCCTGTGAGGTATGTTAAGGTTGAAAGTCTGTGAATGGTCCATAATCCCCCAGGCAGCTTTTATAACATGAACCTAGGACCTGCACACCATCCTCTGAAGCGCTCTTAGGTATGTATCTGTGGCAGTAATGGGGTGACTGCTGTCACCTTTTCCTATCATTTTTTGCCTTATGGTATTCTGCTTGTGGTGTGATCTGTCTTTTTTGTGGTGTGGCATGGTTGTGTTATTAGGTTTGTTTCTTTTGAAGGGGAAGTGATGTGTTGTGAGTGAGGACGTATTTTACTTCAGAATACACCAGGTCCAGTGTTCCCTCTAAGCTGAGTTAGTGTGAGCTAGCTCACAGTTTTTTAGCCTCTGGCTCAAACTTTTTTGTCTCAGCTCAGGAAGGATGGCTCCAGAACACACTAATTTATGCAGTAGCCAAATCACCTGCTCACAACTTTAATGCCGGTAGCTCACAAAGTAGATTTTTTGCTCACAGGACTCTACAGCTTAGGGGGGGAGTTTGAGGTGCGGAATGGAGTGAAGTCCAATCAGCTTCCATATGCAAATGACCTTGAAACACTGGCCCAATCAGAGAAGAGTGGCCTAGGCTGCAGTGGGTGGGAGAGAACTCAGGCAACACAGCCAGTGGATAGAGACACATTGTGATTAACACATCACAGAGCCAACTGATTTTGTAGTGCATAGAATGTTGCCAGACAAAAATGCAATTATGTATAAGGAGAGATGTGTTAGCAATGCCCTTGCTGAATTAAGTCTATTGAATTAAGTATACTGCACATTTTGCATACAGTATGGCTATATCACTGGTTACAGTTCTCAGGTGGTGAACCACTCCCAACTAACTTATAATGTTTAGAATTGCTTTCCATGTTGTAATTATTGTATGCTGTTGATGGACTGTGCTTTAAAAGCTCATTATTGCTGTATAAGCATGTGATGGACTGTGAAGGGTTAATGCCTTACAGAGCCAGAGAGCCTTTTAGTGACAGGCTGCTCAAATGGATTTCATTGGATAGAGTAAGTTGAGAAGAAAGTATTGGAAACTGATTGCTGAAGAGAATTCAGTTTAACATTAACTGAGGACTGGGAAGGTGGCAAGGAGGAGTGGGAGGATCGCTGAAGACCCCCATTTGGCCCAGAAAAGGGACAGAGATTCTACTTTAGAGAAGTAATTTCCTACCCAGTTGAAAAGGGAGATAGCTCTAAAGAGTGGAGTGATCACTGGTTTGCATAGAGAAGGAATTTGGGTACTTGGTAGTGTATCCCTGCCTTCTGAAACTTGAAGAGTCAGTGAAACTCAAGAACTTATACTGGAGTGTCTAACAGGCACTGAAACGAAAGCCTCTCATCTCAACGAATTCTAACACTTTATGAAAAGTCTAAACTCTTTCTTGCTGGAGACATATTATCTGAAGTTTGTGAATATACTAAGTTGTTATTGATTCTCCCCAGATATTTTACCCCTGATTCCACCTGACTTTCCCCCCTCTAAGTTAAATAAAATGTTTTGCTTATTTTTGAACTTTCAAAAGCTTCTTGTGTGCCATTTTCAGAAGTATAAGTTAAATAGGGGATCTTGTCTCTTCCATCAAGTCCCTGTGCTGAGCCAGCATCAAAATATAATAATGTAACATGGTTGGACAGCCATAAACTTTCAAATAAGAAGAAAATAGAGACAGGGGGCTGCTCAGCCAGAAAGGAAGGGGAGAAAAACAGAGGGGAAATCCTGTGTGTGAGGGAGGGAAGAGGGCAAGATTGCCATAGCTGTTTATTCCTACACCCCACCAGAAACCATCCAGAAAATTCTCACAACAATGCACTTGCTAAGTTCTTCTAAGTTGTATGGATAAGATAGGAATGACATGCCAAAGGATGGAGTACTGCAATAGAGCTTCCACAGAATGTATAGTTGTATGAATAGGCATTGAGAAAAAAGCAGTCACTTGGGTGAGGGGAAAGGTTAGTTGCTCTTTTTAATGGCTGCTTTTTAATCCTTAAGTGTACACTTGATTTTAATACATTTTGCATATTGGTAATTAAATAACTCTCATAATTTCTAATTATGGGAACTCAAATCTTATAATTGTGTATTATATTTCAGATTTCCTTGAAGAAATATTTATTGCCAAATGCATAAAGGGTTTTTAACTGAATAATAAAATATTCTTCCTCATTTGCACATCAGCCTTTTAATTTTTTAGATCTTGGTGATTGGTGTGGCTCTTCTGTTTTCTTTTTTGTATTCAAAATAACCACATTTTAAAAAATCCAGAAACTTAAAGACTGTGTTGTTGTGTTAGAGCTGCTGGTCAGAAGGAGCTTACACAGCCTGAACCATAAAGATATTCCAAGAAAAATACAAAATGGTGTCAACTATTATACAAATGTATATCCTGACAAAGTGGCAGGAAAAGATAGCTTTGGTAGTATAGTTTATCCTTTGGTTTGATTTGGCTTCCCCCTGGCAGCCTCTACCTGGGAAAACTATGACCCAATTACTTAGTACTGGCTGCTATGCTAGACCCAGTTGCGCAGTGGGGAACCTGGGCCATAGGACCCCCACAGAATTAGGGGGGGCACCTCACTTTCCCCAGTATCTACCTCAACATACGAATGTCTCTTTCCCTCCTCCTCCTGTAAAGCTTTTCCTGCTTACTTCTCTCATTCCCTCCCACCAATCTGCCCCCATGTTCAGCTATATTTATTATTGGTTTATTTGTTTGTTTGTTTTGTCCATCCATGGCCCCAATCTCCAGATTTAAGAATCCACAGATAGGGCAACACTAAGCATTAGATATATTGATATTTAGAATAATTTACTCAAAATTAAGAAGAAATGGAAGAAAGAGAAAGATTGTGTAAATAGTGATAACTAACCTCAGTAGGATTTCTTCATTGTTCCCTTAATTGCATCATGTAGCAGTGAGTTCCATAAGTAATTCTCTGTGAAGTGATAATTTTGTGTGTCCTGAATCTGCTGTCATTCAAGCATACTGGGTAACCTTGAAGTCTGCTATATAGCAAGGAAAAATATTCTTTTTACACTATGAATAGTTTTATAAACCTTTCTGCTCCTGCAAGTCTGATGGAAAGGCTCTATGTACAGTCCATAATATTCACATAATGCTATTCAACTATTACAGCTTGCTGCAGGGAACCTTAAAAATTCACTCTGTAACCTATCTCAAAATGCAGTTCTCCCACATAGCTCAGAAATTTTGAGGGCATGTTCCATTAGCAAACATGAGGAGGTATTCAGAAATTATATACAAGGAAGAGCATGTTAAGAAGTATAGACTGCTAATTACAAGAATGCAATATCAGACTAAAATAATGCATCACATATAGATAAAAGACATGGGGGGGGTTGTACGGGGAAGAGATGGGAAACGATTACCTCCTACACACCATACTTGATAGCTCCAAGTGAATATACAATGAAGCCGCCTTATACTGAAATTGTCCATCAAGGTCAGTATTGTCATGTCTATTCAGACTTGGCAGTGGCTCTCCAGGGTCTCAGGCAGAGGTCTTTCACATCACCTACTGCCTGATCTTTTTGACTGGAGATGCTAGGGACTGAACCAGGGACCTTCTGCATACAAAACACATGCTCTACCACTGAGCCGCAGATTTGTGCCCACAAAGGAAGGAAAGTTCTGAGTTTTGTAGTACTAATTTTACTGGGGGGGAGGGCATCAATACGTTAACAGAATAAACTTGGGGTTATTTGTGGAAAACACAAGCACATATTGTGTGTTAAGGCAGTTATCACACAAACACTGACCAGTGTAGCTATATCTTCAATGTGCTTATGCGTAAGTGTGTATGAGAGAGAGGCAGAAGGGAGGGAAGGTATTAAATAATTTATGAGGAAACAAGTAGCTCTCTAGATTCCAGTTTGTAGAAGAGAAAGAGGAAGGGGAGGAGGAAGAGGAAGAAGAGGAAGAAGATTGGATTTATACCCCACCCTTCACTTGGAGTCTCAGAGCGGCTTACAAACTCCTCCCCCTCCCCAGACACCCTGTGAGGTAGGTGGAGCTGAGAGAGCTCTTTCAAGAACTGCTCTTTCAAGAACAGCTCTGACAGAACTATGACTTGCTCAAGGTCATCCAGCAGCTGCAAGTGGAGGAGTGGGGAATCAAACTCAGTTCTCCCAGATTAGAGTCTGTGCAGTTAGCCACTACACCAAACTGGCTCTCTTCCTCTTCTTCCTCTTCTCTTTAACCCTTCATTTAGCTTGAAACCAAACAGGTATTTTTAAAGAGCAGTTGCTAGGATTTCAGTCAGTCAAATGGATTCCTAAAGAAGATTCTAGCTCTTGCTGAAGCTCAGAGAGTTACAGACATGCTGCCAACTGCTGCTTTGCTCATGCAGGAGAGCAAATTGAGAAAGGAGGGCTAGCTGGTTTCTCAGGCACCTATAGCCTGGGAAATTTCATACCCATAATTCCCCCAGTCCTACCTAACAGCCCACATTTCAGTTGCCCACTGTGTATGTTAGAACTGGTGCCCACAATAGACACTAATATGGTGTCTTATTAAGAGGAGAATGTGCGAATAATAAATATTGTATGGTTTCCTGAGGAGCACACCTTGGTTGTAGCCATACAACTCTATAAAATGTTGTGGAGTAGATTATTTTCAGTTGAGATAGTTCATTTCGAGGTAAATTCTAGTGCCAAAATTGGTACTATATGAAGCCTGGGAAAGGCCTGAATTCTCTTTATGCCCTATACATTTAAGTTCATTTTGGATGTTCCCTTTAAATAATGTGAACAACAGATTCTACCTTAGGTAGATGTACATGTGGAAAACCAAGGGCTTCAAATCAAAGAATACTGAGCAAAATAAGTTCTTGCTTATTCAAAATCCCCATAATACATATTTCAAAGAGACAGGGCAGACAAATAAAAAACTCTTTGAATAAGATCATTGGGAGGTCCAAAGAGTCAAAGACAATTAGCAGGAAGAATTCAGTGTGAACTGGAAAAACATGATCTCAATTGACAGTTGAGTATGTATGAACAATACACAAGCAAGGGCGTAGACTTTCCAATTTCCCGGGAGGGGGGAACTGGAGCTGGGCCAGAGGCATTGCTATGCTAGGTCCTTAAAAGAACTGAGGCCCAGTGACATCATAGGTGCTGAGTTGTGACAAAGCAAAGGATAAATGTGACACATGTCTCAGAGCAAAAGGGCCTGCCCCAATGTATTCTGGGAAGTCCATTAATACCTTGGGGCACTTCCACAATAGGGAGGAGCCAGTGACATCACAGACCATTGTCACTATCTACGGAGGCAGAGCCATGTGGGATTTAGGAAGGGGTTTATTGACTTTGACACGAAATTATGCTTTTAAAACACTTTTAAATTCAGGGTCAGAACTCCCTGTTCATATGATTTATCTGTGGCATATCAACTCAAGGAAAATGAACTCAGACTGCTTTCATACAGGGGTGTTCTAAATTTCTGGGACTGTAATTCCACTCTGGGGGCTGTCAGTCTAGTCCCAGAGCACAGATTCTATTCCTAGGGACTGTCTTTCTACTCTGGGAGCTGTTCCAGTCCCAAAGTAGCTTATCTGGGCCCAAAGACCTTAATGGAAAAACCTTTCCACATTTTCTTTGCAACTTATTTTGTCCTGCAATATATTTCAGTGGAGCCCATGCAAGTCAATTGGTGTTCCTGGCTCCCATTACCTCCAATGAGCCTTCAAGCCTCTCCCATGGTTTCCAATGGACAATCCTGTCATTCCTTTTATACATCCCAGTCCCTTTGAAACTGTACCACACCATTTTAAGTAACAGCAAAATGAAGACCATGAACATGTACAGAGTGCACATTTCTTGCCAATGTTCTTTCTGGGCTGCACACAGGTCAAAAGGAAATTTTAAAAGGCATGCCCCCCTAATCTTGTTTATGTAGATGGGTTTACCATTTAAAAATGAAATTGAAAGAAGAGCTTAGGAATGGTTGAAGCAGCCCCCCCCCCATGGAAAAAACCCAACTGTTCTCAATCAAGGATATATAGACCCAAGTAAAATAAAATAGAGATACGCTTTCCCTCAAAATGTAAATTGGAGCCCAGCAAGTGGGCCCTTTGCTGTGGGGGACGAGGACGGGGGGGTTGCAAGGCTCTGGCTGGCACCGGTTTCCCTGTTTTGGCACTGGTTTTGTTAGTCTTTAAGGTGCTGCTGGACTCCTACTCTTTTCTATAGGAACTGATGGAATAGCATACCTATTTAGCAAGAATTTCCCTATTCTGATCTTGATTCTGAACTTTTGCTCTGCTGCCAAACATGGAGAAGGCAAACACTGGGGGGGGGACTCTGTTCAGAGAGGAAAGGTGGGGGCTGAGAGATGGGAAGGGAGGGAGAGAGAAGTGCATGTTATGGGGATCTGAGAGCAAAGGGCATTTTGAAAACCCTGTCCTCAAACGGTAGCCAAAACAGCGAATGTGCAACCCATGTGGTCCTCTCCAGCGGGCAACAATGCAGAATCAGGGGAGGCAAGATCTGGCTCGATGCAAATACAAACAATTTGTACTATGAGCATGGCCCGCCCCTGCTCCAGTAGGTGGGGGGATGTTTTGGGGGGAGATGGAGGGGGCAGGGCTGGCGGCTGGTGGAGGAGGGTCAATTTTGCAGCGGCTGTGGGAAGAGGAGCTGGCGGTGCCTGCAGCTGGGCATGTCTCCCTGCCCCTCTCACGCACAATGCATGCAAGTGTGGTGCACAGCTGGAGCTGGGGCAAGCTCGTACCTTCTGCCTAGCTGCGGCTGCTGCTGCTCCTTAGCCGGGGTCTGGAGGCATGAAGGCACGGGGGTGCGAGGGCAATCGGTGCATGGCACTGCAGGGGGGAAGGGTTTCCCCTGGGGAGGCTCACTACCTTCGGGAAGCGTGAGCTCCTCAGCCCCCACGAAGATTGCGCCTATGTACACGTGCAATTTCCTTGTTTATGATTCCACAGAATGTAAGTTACTGAACAAGAAAATATTCATTCTCTTTAACATATAGTTATATTCGATGTAACTATATTCATTACATTTACTCTTTGGGTATATATCTACCTAAACTTACAGGCTGTTTTTTTTGCATGAGCTTTTCTCTTATATGAAGAATAATCTGCCAAACAAGGTAATGTGTTGACAAACAAGCACTTAGGGTAGGAGCAGATCAAATATCAGAGTGTGATGACATCATAAACCAGTACAACAGTGTGGGTTATTGCTGCCAATCAGGTGGCAGCAGGTCCCTTTGTTGTTGTTGTTGGGGTTTTTTTTTTGCAGGTATTTCAACCCTGGGCTTGGTTGGAGTCATGAAGAAGGAAGGAACTGAAAACATCTACCCCTCTTCTTTCTTCCAAGGATCTGAAGCCTGATCTTGACCACAGGCATCAGCTAAAGAAATTGAGTGGAAAGAGGACATGGCAGGAATTGATGGAAATGGAAGTGAGAATGACTATGTCTTGGTTATTTGATATGCTGATGCCAGCACAACAGCTTCTTGGTTATTTGATATGCTGATGCCAGCACAACAGCTCTGATCCCTAACTCTGTACCAGTGCAGCCTCTTGGCCTGGTTTGAGGCATCAGCATGATACTGTACAACATGATATTGTGATATAACATTTATTCCTGGAGTCAGCCTCAGCAAGTCTTTGCTAAAGCAGTGCATACGTTTGGACCACAGGTTTCCATTGCTTGTTTAACTTTTCATCTATTCACTACTTTATGTTTCAGAATTCCAAGTTAACAAAGCATATAAAACCAACTGGGTTGGAAAATGCATACCTTAATTCTTGACTCTAAGTAGCCCTTCCTGGCAACTAACCCTTCCCCTGTATGTAATGGTTGAGGAAATTCTGTATTTGAAGAAATGTGCTTGTACATAAAAGCTTATAACTTGAATAAAATATTGTTGGTCTTAAAGGTACCACTGGATCAAACTTTGTTCTGCTGCTTCAGACCAACATGGCTACACACTTTAATTGCATTGTGTTATTGGATGTTCCTACAACTAGCTCTTCAGCAAACAAATCATGATTCTTTTTTCCCAAACAACACATGAAAAGCAAATCTATGGAATTGCTCCAAAACTCAATATTTAGATTAATTGAGCTCCCATTTTTAGAAAGTTTGAGTCCTTGGAGTACCTGCCCTGGTAGATGTGTTCAATAGAGAGTTATTCTATCACTGACTTGAGTAATGAAAGATTAAGTGAATCAATGACAGTAGCATTCATCTATAGATAAAAAGCATGTGATGTTTATGAATTCTCCCACTTTTCTTGGGTTTTCAGCTCATGATTGACAAGCTATTGCTCTTTCAATAAATCCTTTCAGAAATATTCTTTTTCCATGTATAGCATACAAATTTAAGCACATGATCATTATTGTACCATAAAGACTCTTCCCTCAGTCTTACTGCCCATGGGGTTTTCTTCTCTGTTTCACTTACTGAGAGAAAATGTGGAAATTATTTATTCTTAAGGGGATATGTATGAACAAAGTTTGCATTCTGCAAGCATGGATAGATGTTCCTTGTTAGAAGTGGAAATCCCACCTTCTCCACATCCAAATGTGAAGAAGTGATTGCACTACCACAACCCAGTGTTCTTCCCCACATGTGGTTTGACTTGCTCTATGCTGGAATGAATGGCCTTTATAGTCAACTAGAGAGTGCAAAAGTCACTACTGGGATAAAAGTTAAACCCGGCAAAGACGGAGGTCCTGGGCTTGAGTTGGACTGGATCGGGGTTAGGGCTCCTGCTCCCGACCTTTGTTGGGGCACCGTTGGTGCCAGCTTCGGAGGTTAGGAGCTTGGGTGTGTTTCTGGACTCTACCCTAACGATGGAGGCCCAGGTGGTGGCCACTGCCAGATCACCCTTTTATCATCTCTGGCTGATACGGCAGTTGGTTCCTTTCCTTGACCGCAATGACCTAGCTACAGTGATCCATGCTATGGTCACCTCAAGGATAGACTACTGCAACGCTCTCTACATGGGGCTGCCTTTGTCGCAAATCCGGAAGCTACAGCTGGTACAGAATGCTGCGGCCAGGTTGTTGGTGGGCGTCCCTAGCTGGGAGCACACCCAACCTGTGCTGAAAGCACTGCACGGGCTGCCTATAGCATACCGGATTTGCTTCAAAGTGCTGGTGCTCACCTTTAAAGCCCTACATGGCTAGGGTCCAACATACCTGAGGGACCGCATTTCCCCATATATTCCCCAAAGAGCACTTTGGTTGGGGTCACAACACTGGCTGGTGACCCCTGGCCCTAAGGAAGCCAAGCTTGTGGCAACAAGGGCCAGGTCTTTTTCAGTGGCGGCTCCTACCTGGTGGAATGAGCTCCCGGAGGAAATCAGGGCCATATGGGACCTTGTGCAGTTCCGCAGGACCTGTAAGACGGAGCTCTTCTACCAGGCTTATGAATAAGAGCCGCCACGGCCACTTCCACCACCGCTCCTCTATAGAGAGAGACCGCCAGGGGGTTGGGCAACATCTTTCCATTACCCTAGCCTTTCTCTCTGCTACGCAAGATGTTAGGAGTTTTATATGTGCATCTGTTGAAATCGATTTTAATCTGTTTTAATTTTTGTATACTGTATGCACTTTGTGCTCTATGTGAGGTGCTATGAGCCCGTTCGCGGGGAGGGCGGGGTAAAAATATAATATAATAAATAAATAAATAAATAAATCTCAAAAATGACTGAATGATCTCAGTCTGAATCCAAGGCAAAATATTCAACATCACAGTAATCCAAGTCTATGCCCCAACCACTGATGAAGAAGAGGCTGAAATGGACCAGTTCTATGAAGACCTACAACACCTCCTAGAACTAACACCAAAAAAATGATGTCCTCGTCATCATAGGGGACTGGAATGCTAAAGTAGGAAGTCA
>NW_015173706.1:245364-248417 GCF_001447785.1 Gekko japonicus | reverse complement strand
AGAGGGAAGAAGGAAAGCGAAAGGCAAAGACGAAAAGGAAAGATTTACCCAACTGAATGCAGATTTCCAGAGAACAGCAAGGAGAGATAAGGAGGCCTTCCTGAATGAACAGTGCAAAGTAATAGAGGAAAACAATAGAATGGGAAGGACTAGAGATCTCTTCAAGAAAACTGGAGAAATCAAGGGAGCGTTTCATGCAAAGCTGGCCATGATAAAGGACAAAAATGGTAGGGGCCTAACAGAAGCAGAAGAGATCAGGAAAAGATGGCAAGAATACACAGAAGAACTATACAAGAAAGACCTCGATGTCCTTGACAACCATGACGGTATAATCACTGACCTGGAGCCAGACATCCTGGAATGTGAAGTTAAATGGGCCTTAGAAAGCATTACTAACAACAAAGCTAGTGGAGGTGATGGTATTCCAGCTGAGCTATTCAAAGTCTTAGAAGATGATGCTGTTAAAGTGCTGCACTCAATTTATCAGCAAATTTGGAAAACGGAACAGTGGCCACAGGATTGGAAAAGGTCAGTATACATTCCAATCCCAAAGAAGGGCAATGCCAAAGAATGTTCAAACTATCGCACAATTGCACTCATATCACACGCTAGCAAGGTCATGCTCAAGATCCTACAAGCTAGGCTTCAACAGTACGTGGATAGAGAACTGCCAGAAGTACAAGCTGGGTTTCGCAGACATAGAGGAACTAGAGATCAAATTGCCAACATTTGCTGGATTATGGAGAAAGCAAGGTAGTACCAGAAAAACATCTACTTCTGCTTCATTGACTATGCTAAAGCCTTTGACTGTGTGGATCACAACAAACTATGGCAGGTCCTTAAAGAGATGGGAGTACCACACCACCTCACATGTCTCTTTAGAAACCTGTATAAGGGTCAAGAAGCGACAGTTAGAATCGGATATGGAACAACTGATTGGTTTTGCATAGGAAAAGAGTATGACAAGGATGTATATTGTCACCCTGCTTATTTAATTTATTTGCAGAGTACATCATGAGAAATGCCAGCCTGGATGAATCACAAGTGGGAATTAAGATTGCTGGGGAAAATATCAACAACGTCAGATATGCAGACAATACCACTCTAATGGCAGAAAGTGAAAATGATCTAAAGAGCTTCTTGCTGAATGTGAAAGAGGAGAGTGCAAAAGTTGGCTTGAAACTCAACATCCAAAAAAACTAAGATCATGGCAAAACCCCATCACTCCTTGGCAAGTAGAAGGGGAAGTCATGGAAGCAGTGACATAATTCACATTTCTGGGGTCCAAGATCACTGCAGACAGTGACTGAAGCCACAAAATTAAAAGATGCCTGCTACTTGGGCAAAAGTGATGGCAAACCAAGATAGCATAATAAAAAGTAGAGACATCATCCTGCTAACAATAGTCTGTATGATCAAAGCAATGCTATTCCCAGTAATAATGTATGGCTGGGAGAGTTAGACCATAAAGAAGGCCGAGCACCAAAGAATAGATGCTTTCGAATTATTGTGCTGGAGAAGACTCTTGAGAGTCCCTTGGACTGCAAGGAAATCAAATCAGTCAATCCTAAAAGAAATCAACCCTGACTGTTTCCTGAAAGGCCAGATACTGAAGCTGAAGCTCAAATACTTTGGCCTCCAAATGAGAAGGGAACATTCACTGGAGAAGACACTGATACTGGGAAAGATTGAAGGTAAAAAAAGACGGGGACGGCAAAGGATAAGATGGTTAGACAGTGTTGTCAATACAATGAACATGAAATTAAGCAAATTTTGGAGGACGGCGGAAGACAGGAGGGCCTCATGTGATGTGGTCCATGGGGTTGTGATGAGTCAGACTTGACTGTGTAACCATAGGTGTCAATTACGGGGGGGCTCGAGGGCTAGCACCACCTTGAAATTTTTTCAGGGAAGACCGAGACTCCCATGGGGCAACCAGTGCCAGCCAGTGTTCCCTCTAAGCCACAGGTGGCCAAACTGCAGCTCGCCAGGCTAGCCACCACCATTGCTGTGCCCCTCACCCCATTTTGAAAGCAGAGATTTTTCCTCTCTGCTTTCTGAGACTTCAGGTGGTTTTAGGGGGCTTGATTCCTGGAAGCTAAGCCTCACCCCCAGCTCCCAGAAGCCCTCAGTTGGTTCTGGAGGAGCTGGGGGCTACATGTGGTCTCACTGCTTTCCCACGCAGAATAGTAAGGAGCTGGCCTGGGGCTCCAGAGAGCGTGGGGGATGTTTTCATGGGTGGGGGTGAACAAAGAGTGCCCAGGCTGGCTGCAGTTTTTGTAGCCGGCCAGGAGGCTTTTCCTCCATGGGCTATGGAGGCTGCAGCCAGTCTGAGGCTTGCCTTGGGCAGCCATGTGGGGGGATTGGGTAGGGGATGGAGTATGGCCTCCATGGAGGTTCGCCAGCCTCGGGGTGGCTGGGTGCCCTTCCTGAAGCCTTTTGCCACTGTTCTTTTCCCATTCCCCACAAGGCTTGTCTTGCACAGCCATGTGGGGAGGTCGGGAGGGGGGGTTGGAGGCCAGCATCTGTGAAGGATCACCGGCCTCAGGGTCGCTGGGTGGTCGGGCACCCTTACTGCAACCTCATGCCACTGTTTGTTTCCTGCTCCTGTAAGTGAGTGGCTGGCATTCTCCTCCTGTGGTTTAAACTGGGCTGCAGGAGACAGCCAGCCCCAGGAGCTTTTGTGCCTCAGGGAGCGCATTGTTCCAGTGGCACAGGTGATCCTGGGGCTCACTTTCTCCTGCAGTCAGTGCGGGGGGGGGGCTTTCTCTCTCTCTCTCTTTCTGTCCTTTTCTATTTTCGTCTCTCTTTCTGTTGAGGTTTGTGAGAGCTGGAACGGAGGAGAGGCTGGGGAGCTGTTCCCCCCCACACACATTCCAGGCTGCTTCCCTTGCTTCCTGACTCTCCTTTCTTCCCTTCCCTTCTGTCTTTCACTTATCTGTCCCCATGTATTTGCTTTCTTTTAATCTCTCCCCTCCCTTCCTCTCTATCTCCCCCCCTCTCTTTCTTTCTTTTTTCTTTTCTGTCTCCCCATCTATTTGCTTTCCCTCCCT
>NW_015173706.1:202134-244996 GCF_001447785.1 Gekko japonicus | reverse complement strand
TGGAAAGTCTACACCCTTGTGTGTGAGTAAACAACAACAATTGATATAATACAAAAACATCCTCTTGACACAATTAAATATAAGGTTGTTTCAAGAGTCTTTTTGTGTCACATTTTACCATTGCACAAGAAGAAGATAGAAAGAAAAAGAAGAGTTGTTTTTTACACCCCACTTTTTATTACCCTAAGGAGTCTCAAAGTGTTTTACAATTGCCTTCTCTTCCTTTCCCCACAACAGTCACCTTGTGAGGTAGGTGGGGCTGAAAGAGTTCTGAAAGAACTATGAATGGCCCAAGGTCACCCAGCAGGTTTCATGTAAAGGAGTAGGGAATCAAACCTCGTTCTTCAGATTAGAGGCTGCTGCTCTTAACCACAAGACATCCATAAAGCACTAAACCAAAGGAGCCTTAATATGACCACTGATAACAGAAGAAGAGAAATGTGAATACATTCAAAGACCTGACACTGTACAAGTGCTGAACTAATTTTAAAAAATTCACATGGTGAAACCAGAATTTGTCATGTACAAATATCAAGGCAAAGCAAACCACAGAAATGAACAATATGGGGTAAGCCTACATATATTTAATATCAGTCTCTTTTATACCTGATTTTGAAGACATGGAGTTGCAAACAAAACTAACACATGAACTAGTGCTGAAAGCTGATAAGAATAGTGATTAGTTAAGTATTGAGGCATATTTTCCAACTCCTAACAGTTTCATCTGAAGATTTATTTTTGCGCATAAATCTTACATAAATTAGATTCTTGTGTCCCTGCTATAAACAGTACAGAGTCGGAGATTTTCACCTCTTGCAATCCTTGTTTTATCAATTTTGTCAATATGTTACACTGCCAACTATTTGGCATCACAGATAATGTGCATAGTGGGTTTCTAATACTTTGTGCCAATTGCAGGTACTCAGAATTAGACATTTTGATTAGCTAGATATATTATTAATGTTAAACAATGACATTGTTATGAGAAAGTATTGATGATACTAGTTATCCACACAGATAACACCAGTTTAGATTTCTGAGGAAAAGCAAATAATAGGAGCTGGCCTCAGCACAGCTGAGTGCAGGGCAGTTTGACTGGCTTCCATAAACCTAAATCTTCTAATGTTTACTCCCAATTAACATGTGCAAACACAATCCACATACAGAATAGGGATTACCCAAATCTTCCGAGTATAGCCTGCCGTACTGGAGAAAAAGTTTATGCCCTTAAACCTCATACCCTCAGGCTGCCTCATAGTTAGCTCATAGATCTCTATGAGGAAGAGGTTGTTCCACTTAGCTGCATGCACATAGCATTCTGCCAGTCCTATAGTTCTCTGACTTGGAGTTCTTATGATTACTGTTCTGTGGGATATTTGCAGACAACTGTTTCTCTCCAAAATGGGGGGAAATGTGTCTCCATATACGCAACAACCCTAGAGCAGAACAAACCAAACCTGCATTTTTATTTAAAAACCAGCAAATACTCTTCTCCAACATTACTGTGATTCTTGAAATCACTGCAGGAAGATAATGCCATCTGACTTCTCTCTGGCCCAGAGGGATTTAGTTAGGCCACAGAGACAGGTGCTTTCCCTGGTGGGCTGCTCACCAATGTCACATTGCTGGTATAACTAGACAGCTGATGTTGTCATGCTTTTAAATTGCTCTTTTTTTGTTCCTAATTTATTAATGCTAATTCAAGTGAAATGCTGCTCACCCATTCTAATTAGCATTAATTTTACTGTGCTGTTCTTTTTACCTAATGAAACATTATAAGCAAGACTTTGCGACAAGGCTCAGTGTTCTGTGAGGAAGAACTGATGCAAAGCTCATTTCCTAAGGATAAAACCTCTAAGGAGCTTCGAAAACATTCCCCCCCCTTCTTCTTCCACAGTAGGGGCTTAATGTCCTAAGGAATTCCCTCTCTCCACACTGGTCAGTACTCTTAAACTCTACTGACTCAGAACACCATTCCTACAAGGATTCTCCCCATAAACCTGAACAATAGATTAATACTTTGTGGCAAACTACTCAGAAACAAACTGCCTGGTGGGGTAATACCAGGGCCATAGCTAAAGCCTTCCTAGTGTGGGGGGGGGCTGGGAAAAGTGGGGAGGCTGGGGGGGTGCGCACGCATCGCACACACATCACCCGGAAGGCTAAAAAACTGTGAGCTAGCTCACACTAAAGCTGGAGGCTAAAAAAAGGTGAGCTAGCTCACACTAATTCAGCTTAGTGGGAACACTGATTATGGGTCAGGTCACACGAGCAGGGGTTTCATATCTTCCCGATGAGAAACCAGATCCCATCTTGGCTTCTTGCTGCAGATTCGCGCCAGTTCAGAGGGCCGGATCTGGAGCTGGCAGCCCTCCCGCTCGGTGAGCAGAGAAGGGGCCCGCCAACCACTGTTCCCTCTAAGCTGAGTTAGTGTGCGCTAGCTCACAATTTCTTAGCCTCCGGCTCACACATTTTTGTCTTAGCTCAGGAAGGAGGTCTCCGGAGCAAACTAATTGATGCAGCAGCCAGGTCAGTTGCTCACAACTTTAATGCCAGTAGCTCACAAAGTAGAATTTTTGCTCACAAGATTCTACAGCTTAGAGGGAACATTGCTGCCAACCTCTCTCCCTCCTCCTCCTCCCCCCCGGACCTGCTCTGCTCGCCAGACCCACTCCTCGCGGGGCTGCCCATGGCGGGCCTGGGGGATCTTCTTCTCCCTCCTCCGCCCCCGCCCCACAGATCTTTACCCTTCCAGCCTTTCCCCTCGCCCCGGTCCGGCTCCAGCCTCGATCCTCTAGCAATCCTGCCAGCAATGCAGTCCCCAGAGGCGGAAGTAGGAGGACTTGTGCCGGCCCTCTAGGAAGCGCAACCCTTTCACTTTAACCCTCTCAAGCCCCGAAAGGCCAAGAAGCAAATATTCTTGCTCAAGAAACGTTTCCTTTGAGCCCCGTCTCCTGGCCCGGGGCGGCCATAGACAGCCTGTAACGTGTGCCGGAGGGCCCCCGAACTACCTGCAGGCCTGGGGGGGGGTGTCAGGCAGTGAGTTGATCGGGCCCTGCTCCCATTCACTGTCATGGAGGGAATTCCAGGTTGGACAGTGGCTGGCGCCGGCCACTTTGTTCTCTGAGCAGAACTCATTTTACACATAAGAAACTCAAGTGCCACAACATGCCTTCTCCTCGGAGAGACCCGAGATCCATGCCTTGCCAAACAAACGCTCCCAGGAAAGATGGCAAAGCCCCTCCGCTTCCTTCCCACCCCACGCCGCTTAACTTCGAGCCGCTGACATTTCTTTAACCGATCCGAAGCAGCTGCCCTGCTCGCGGGTAAGCCCCACCCAAACACCGTGCCGCTTACACCCGAGTAAGCCCGCTTAAACTGGAGCCGCGCGCTTGGAAAAGTTAGGCGGCCCGACCGATTTGGAAGCGCTTCTCATTGGATGCCGCGGGGCTCGATTCTGAGTCGGGGAGTGTCGGAGAGCAGCGGAGAGCCACTGCCAAGCCGCTCCCGGAGCAGCCGCACGCCCCAGCAGCCTGCGGGATGGCGGAGGCGGAGGCGATGGGCAGGGGGGGAGCAGAGGATCGGGAGGGAGGGGGCCCGCAAAACCAGCGGAGGGTGGGCCCCATGGGCCCCACACAGGCTACGGGCCTGGGCAATACAGAACAGGCCCTTGCACCCAGCAGCAAGACTCACCAGAGTGTAGCAGGTGGAACCAATGGCAGGAAGATGAAGTAGCCTCACCAGCAGAGCAACCTTTCCAATCTGGCCCATGAAACTCAAAGAGTATGTAGAGCAAGCCTGGGTAGAAGAACAACAGGTCTCTGGGCCAAGGTGTTTCAAGGCAAAGCAGGGAAAAGAAAAGAGAGTGGAGCTTGACTCAAGGGCCAGGTGTGAAGATGGAGCTATAAAGGTGGGGGGGGGGAGAGAGAAAGAAAGGAGGCTGGCAGGAGAAGAAGAAGACAAAAATAGGACAGAGGTTGCAGTGTCATGGTTCTTTCCCTTTGTAATACAGTGTAACCCTGAGGTGAGTGAAGCAAGCTACATTTTCAGGGGTCTGGACTGATAAATAAAACAACATATAAGGGAACAGTGACTCAGTTTATGATGTCAAGACTCCATGAACTCCAGGTACAATGTTCTTCTGTCCCCAGAGAGTATGACATACCTCTACAAGCCCACTAAAAGCCTGTGTTTTATTGTCTATAAAACAGATTTTCAAACAAAACATGTCAATATATAAAAAAGAACAATTTAAGTTGAATATCTAGCACTTGGAAATGTGGCTGCTTCATTTGAATGGCCTGTGGGATGTGCATTTCTCTGTTCTTACAAAAAGACAGCCTAAAAATACATATTGAAGAAGCAGTGTGAATGTTTGCCTAGCTCCAGAATGACTGAACCAAAAACAACAGAGCCATAAACACGCTGGAATGAGCACAGTGAGAACCTGAGTTTAGGAATGGAACCTGACCTCCTGAAGAAACACAGCACATAACCCAAGCCATAATAATTATTTTGTATTTAAGATGCATGATTTGTACATAGTAATACTCTGTTATTTGTTTCATTCTGTCTTTGTAATATTGATGATTCACCGCTCCCTGTCCCTATTCTTATATGCACCATGACATCCCAATGGAGCTTGCTACAGATGTTGTTTTGGCTTTGTTGACAGCTGAATAGGCCTACTCAAGTTGCACAAGTTCTGCAGCAGTCATTGCAAATTAATATACAAACCAGGAGCTGATGTGCGCTCCTACATGTGGCCCTGGCATTTTGGATATTAGTGATCTCTAATCTTATTACTGAAAAGCACAGTATGTGCCAGGTAGCCCTGGCTTGACTGCCAGCTACCCCATTTGCTTGGCAAAGACTGGTCTCTCAGATTTACTTTGGATGATCCATGTGGTGCTTCACCTGTCCATAATCTTTATGGTGATCCGTTTTCAACTTTTTGAAACAGCGAGCCTTGGGTGACATTCTATCCAGGTGTCCTGAGCACAAAAGGAAAAAATTTCAGTGGTAGAGATTTTAAATCTCTCGATGTTTCAGTATCCTGGGACCCTCACATCAGACCTTACAGCAAATTACTTCTGTCTGAAGGAGACAGTGACATTTCCTTATTTAAACAGTGCACCCGGAGGGGGGCTTTCTATCATCCTAGCCATTAATTGTGATCTGGATCTAAATACGGTGCTACATTATTGGCATCCAGGCAGCATAAAAATGCAAATTTCTGAAACTTTTAGTCTTGACCTTTGAATAAGAACCATTTCCTCTCCTTGCAGCACAAGCACAAGAAGGTGTATCTTTCTAGCGTGGAAGCAAAATAGTGATTGATTAACATCACAGAAAAATATATCACCTGTGAATTTATGATAAAGTAAGTCTGTTCCTCTTGGGTTATTTTAATAAATCACTCTCTTACTACCCATATAACATTTCACTGGTAACATAGCTGGATATTTGTCCTCTTGTTTATTCTTTCCCTCTGGTTCCCTCATGTATGCCTTTATTTTTTTTGCTCGTTACATGCTATACAGCATAAACATTTGACAGCTCTTGAACATACATTTAGTAGTTTCTCTGCATTAATGGGCAAGACCGTTTCGCCAGTTCACTCCTGTATGCTGCTTTGCTCTCTGTAATACTTTAGTGTTCAAGTCAGGAGCCTACTCCAGTTTCTCAGGTTGTGTTCTGTTGTTGTTGTTTTCCCCTTCTGCAATATATTGGAATTGTTGGTGGGCTTGCTAAGAAGTCATTCAGATCCACATTAAGTATAATTGTTGGAACCTCTCTTGAAAGAGGATGGCAAATAACTTTACGCATGTGTGTGTAATTTCTGAGCCACTATGATTTTTAATTTTGTCATAAAGAACATAATTTTATCACTATACTTTTCAGTGTTTCTGTTTTTACATGTCCTGCACCTTATCACTATACTTTTCAGTGTTTCTGTTTTTACATGACCTGCACCTCTATGGAGCTCCCCTAGGTACAGTGCACCAAGAAACAATATGTCATTTGTGAAATATAAAGTAGGCACATTCAAAACTTAGCAGTACTATTTCTTAATACTTTACAGTATTCTTGAATAAAGGTGTGCAAGTTAAAAAAATCTTTTTAATTCCATATGGGGAAAGGCAAGCTTATTGTTGTTACTAAATATCATTTTGGAAAGTCATTATAGACATATCAGAACATCTGGAAAGTCTTTATAGACATATCAGAACATTACTCCCAATATTTAATTAAAAAACAAGCATGCTGCCACCACCCCTTAGCCTTAGTTTGGAGGAAGGGAGATGAAGCAGCAACCCAGTCTGGAGGCCAAGTCTAACCTCATAGAAAATAATGGCCCTTTAAAATTTAAAGGGCCTTGGCATGACTCTCCGCTGAAAAGCACTCCCTGTTCCCTAGCCATTATTCCCCCCAATATTACTCCTGATTATGATGTTATTAAGATTGACCTAGCACCCTAAATATCAAGCAGTTTATCAGGTCAGCAATACCAGACTGCACACCCCTATTATTCAGCAGATTTCAAGAGTTGGGTCTCTCTAAGAAAACCAGGATCTGGACCCCAAGTTGAAACATTTGCAAAAATGCTCATGTATCTCATGCAGTACAGAAGAGAAGATCATTTTCTCTGTGTTTTAATTACATCCAAAGATCTGCTGGGGAGGCCCTGGTCTTTTATTCCACCTTTTACTTGGTTAACTTCAGTGAAGGCAAGGAAGATGGCTTTCTTTGTCATTATATGAAAAATATGCCTGGATATATTTTTTTTAGCCAGCTTTGGTCTCCAAGTCTAGAATTTTCTTTACCAAAAGCTGTTTCTACATTCTGAAGAATGCAAGCTAAAAAAAAAAGAGGCTGATTGCATGAAGCATATACACATACACACTTACAAAAACACATTAAAGTGCAAAAGACTAAAGCAAGATGTGGTTTTTCACTATTGCACCTTGTATTCTCCAAAAGCCCCCTCCTGGAGGGGGGCTGGTTTGAGTCCTGTGGAGCTTCCAGGGCCAAGAACTGAACTTTGTGCCTTGCTTCAACAATTGCTCAGTGCTATTAGCAATGACAATGACAATATGGGCAATTAAAACATCACAAGCACTGCGCTGGATGCAAGATATGGGATTTTACCCATGAATCACCCATTAGCACACCTGTGATCTATGTAGAGGCACATGTTTCTGCATGCAAATCAGCTTTATGGCATCAGGGCAAACACAAGGGAATATTCAGGTGGTTGTTTTACTTTAAGCATGTTAAATTACAAAGAATGAGTGATGTAACACTTAGGAAGTTACTGTCCTCACTTGAAAATATGATAATTTCTGAAAAATTGGAAATAACATTAAATGGGTTCTTGTAGAAATAGTGGCTTTTCATTTTGTAATAGTAAAATTACTTTTATTGGAAGCTGAGATCAAAATTTATATCTTCCTGGCTAATGGAACAGTTAGCACTTAAATAACAATTGATCTCAGACAACATTTTTTCAGGTTGGGTAAGCATTCCAGTTTTCATTTGTATCCTAAATTGGTTCCAATCGTTTTAGAAAGAGTCCACAACTGAACCTGTCTTTTGACAGGATAGGCTGCAACATTTTCAAGTTTGTTCAGATCCTCTCCAGCCAAAGTTTAGTGGTGTGCAAGTCAGGTAAAATCATAGCCCAGCCGCGACCATTCTACTCATGACTGAAGCAGTTGACCATCCCTTCTAAGTACCCTTCCATTTTCATGGTGATAGTAGCTTAAGAGAGTGGGGAGTTAAAAAAAATGTCAATGTATAGTTGGGGAAATAATGGGAAGGAAGGCATCATGGTATCTCATCAGATATCAGAAGCTAAGCAGTGTCACTATTTGGATGGGATATCATCTAGGAAGACTCTGAACAGGAAGGCAATGACAGACCACCTCTGCTTCTCACTTGACTCAAAAGCCACTTGCTGATATCTCCATAAGATGCCTGCAATTTGACAACACATACACACATGAAAAAAGAATGCATATAGATATGCATCTTCCTCCTCCTTACACTGACCCCCATCCTACACTGTCTCATTGCCCACTGTGTCCCAGGCCTTTTAAAGAAAGCATGGCAAGCTTTGCACGCATTATTGAAGCTTCTGAACTCTCCTTCTCATGGAATAAATTGCATTGTCTGGCTCCTGTTTGCCTTCCAACCTCCAAAACTACTGCTCAGCTGTTGAAGTGGCAGAACTCTGACAGCTTCTCTATTATGACAACTGTCCAAACATGTGGTGACTTCATCCCCCACTCACTCGTGGGTAAATCCCCATACCCAGTAACTTAGCCTCTGGTAGCAGATGTCACTGTCCTGAACCACTGCCTGGAAGCTGTGGACAAGTTGTTGAAAGGAGACAAGCTGAACCTTAATCCAGATAAGATAGAGGTGAAACTGGTCAGTAAGGATGAATGTTTTGGAAAGGATTCCTCTGCCTACCTTGGATGGGATTAGGTTATTTCCAATGGATCCAGTCAAATGTATAGGGGTGCTATTGGAGCCAATCTTTCTCTTAGTGTTACAGGTTTGTATGCAGTTACTATCAATTACATCAGAAGTTACACGCCCTTTGAGACTCTTTAAAATATTCAGTTAAAACCTAACTTCTGCTTAAGTATCTTCCTGATGAAGTTTGCCCCTGCTCCCAAACAATGCTCCCTCTAAGCTATGGAGTCCTGTGAGAAAAAATTCTACTTTGTGAGCTACTGGCATTAAAGTTGTGAGCAGGTGATTTGGCCACTGCATAAATTAGCATGCTCTGGAGCCATCCTTCCTGAGCTAAGACAAAAATGTGTGAGCCAGAGGCTAAAAAACTGTGAGCGAGCTCACACTGACTCAGCTTAGAGGGAACACTGCTCCCAACCATGAATAGAGTAATTGAAACTTTAGGTATTTTGATGTTAAAGATATAAGTATGACACTACTGAAAACACAGCTTTGTGCTGTAATATTTAATGAAACTTTTGATAAGAACCTTTATTGGTACATTGAATTAAGTGAGTTTATAGTCACCAGCCTCCTTCACATATCTAGTTTACTAATGGAAGAGAAAGCTTTATAAAATCACTTATGAACAAGTTCAGCCAAAATGTCTTTTGCTTCCCACCAAATACAGATATTTGACGAAAGGGCAGGGAAACTAATGTAGTGTCAAACTCATTAGTGCTGAAACAACTTCAAAGATGGATGCTATCTTACTCAGCTTTGCACTAACAGTATCCATTATTCAATAAATTATTAAATTAATAGACAGAGGATAACAATGAGTTTATGTCCTCATTTAATATATTGATGAGAAGGAACTCATATGATGGTTCTCTGTCTATAGATTTAATAATTTATACAATAATAATTTATTGATTCTGCACTATTTCTTCAGGAGATAAAGTTCTCTTTCAATGGCCATCCATTATTGTCGGAAGCTATTACTATTCGTCTTTCTATTGGCATGCTATAATTGCAAGAGGGGAATCATCCTCCTAAAATACTGTTTTATTGCTAAGATTGGGACACATTTTGAAAGGGTTAAATAACCTTTTCTTGGCCCAAGCCCTGCAGTGGCCTCAATGCAAATTAATATTTGAAGAGACTGAAGGAACATACTGTTTTACTGTATTAAAACTTGGTGATTTTCTAGTTGACAGATTCAGTACTTAAAGGGAAAAATAATTTTTGATGGGCCTTAGGTTACATGAAAGAAATCTTTCCCTGTTTGTTTTTACTTTTTTTAACTTCCCTAGGTTTTTGGAAATTTGGATTTATTTTTAGAATAGTAGATTTACAGTGCAATCCTATACAGAAAATGTCGAGTCTATTGAATTCAATGGGCTGCAATAGGATCAACTGTGCATAGGACTGCACTCTCCATTTTTAGATGTAATAGCTGTTTTCTTCATAAGATATTTCTTTCTCAAGTAACTAAAGGTCTCCAAAGAAAATGAATGATAAACTAAAATCTGCCAGACTCTCCGTTCCATGAAATATATTAGAAAGAGTTATTTGTAGGAACTTAGTGCAAA
The DNA here is from genome assembly GCF_001447785.1 of Gekko japonicus. Taxonomy (NCBI): domain Eukaryota; kingdom Metazoa; phylum Chordata; class Lepidosauria; order Squamata; family Gekkonidae; genus Gekko; species Gekko japonicus. Next base: position 234,938 of record NW_015173706.1, on the reverse strand, counting down.
ATAATGACATGGAGATGGGCTGGATATCACATTGAAATCTGTAGACTGTTGATGGCTCAAATTAACCAACAGTGGATAGCCAGAGAGACTGCTAGTGTGCATGGCTCTTTCTACCTGTGAGGATACCTGTTGCTTTCCGGTCCAAAGGTTGTTCATAGAAGCATAATCTTGTGATGGGGGGATCATACATAGAAGTGGTCTGGCCTTGACTTTTAGTATATTATCTTCTCCTCCATTCACCACCCCTTTTATATTAATGGGGTTGTATGGTGAAGTGGATCAAAGCTGGATGTTTCTGTCTCAGGCACTAACCATAACATGTCACTTTAGTTACTGCTAGTGTAGCTGTGCTAAAGAGCATTCATAGAAACTGTCATAGGTAGCCTTCATAATGGTGATATTGATCAAAGTTATCAAATTTCTCATGGTGACAGAAAAGAAAGTGGAATGGACATAACAGTGAGCATGAAGAAAACAACAAAAATAAAGAATTGCACAGAATAAATCCTCGGGATATGGAACACTTGAAATATCAGATTTCAAACAATGCACATTCCCATATTCAGCAGAAGAAAGTCCTGATTCCACATGAAAACTTGCACTAATGGAGAGCTATGTTCGGTGCATTAGTGATTCTGCTCCATTCACTCATCATAAATGCTTGAAAAGAGCAAATATAACATCAGCAATTTCACCAATGAATGCAAGGATACTCACCAGAACTGCCTCTCTGAAAAGGAAAGCATCCTATTTATACACATGCACTGCAGGCAATGGTTATGTCTCTTGAGGTACTTAAAGGCTTGCTGCTTCTGAGACAAATTCAGCATGCCTCTTAAGAGTATTACTGTTCAGGAAACCACTTGAGAGTGTGCTTACTTTGATGAAGCCAGTTAAGCAGATGCTCAAGAGTGGCCTTTGAGGCTGTCCAAAATACTTTGACGTATGTTAACCCATGCACATCACACATCAATTTCTACCTTAATCTAGAAGAGAGATCAACTTGAATTGCAGCATAAAATGTTTCAAAATGTATATTTAGTTACTAAATGTATATTTAGTTACCTTTTTGGGGACCATTCCTTAACTATGGCTTTATTCTGCATTTTTATGGTAGGAAAAACAATAATCAATTGAAACAGAGTTAAGTACTACAGCATTTGAATGGCTGCATAGGAGAGGAAATCACTTTGCCAAGTCAAGCTACACCTAATGACATCCCTTTTTGACACAGACACAGATGCCCTATTCTCCTCCACATATACACTCTTACTGAAGAACTGCAGAACTGGAAATGACAGTAACAACATATCAGGACAGGGATATTTATTCAGTAGACATGCAACCTGTTATCCACAGGTCACATTTTAAAATATTTCATATTTGATTTAATAATGTATTTGATTTAATAACATACCTACGGGACCGCCTTTCCCCGTATATACCCCAGAGAGCACTACAGTCTGGGTCTCAAAATCGGTTGACCCTCCCAGGCCAGGCTAGCAGCTACTAGGGCCGGGGCCTTTTCGGTGACGGGCCCTACCTGGTGAAACGAGCTCCTGGAGGAGATTAGGGCCCTGTGGGACCTCTCACAGTTCCGCAGGGCCTGCAAGACAGAGCTCTTCTGCCAGGCATACAATTAGGGGCCGCCGCCCTAGTGCACAGCCCGTAATGTTAACATCAAGCAGCTGCCTCAAGAATTAGCAGAATAACATCTAAACACTTTATGTGGAATAACATGGAAGCACTTTGTTGGAAAGCACTTTATTCGTTTGATTTTTAACTGCTGCCAGTATTCTGATATTTTGCAATGTACTATTTTAAATGCTGTGTTTAATTCTGTATTATTTATGTTTTTATTCTGTATTGTTGTGTTAGTTGTTGGAAGCCGCCCTGAGCCTGCTTTGTGGGGAGGGCGGGGTATAAATTTGACTATAAATAAATAAATAAATAAACTTAAACCTTTTTTTTTGCTTCATGTGTGGATGTTGAATTTGTGGATAATGAAGTGAAGTCAGAAATACAGAAATACAGAAATAAAGATATCAAAAGCTTTTTCTTCTTTTGACTATTTCTTTTGTTTTTTTAAATCTTCCTTGGGAGACTAATTAATTAACCTCTTTATAAGTAATGGTTTACTTTATGTATAATTAAGAGTATAATTAATGGTTTATCAGCATCGCTGTAAAATACTTAAATCATTTCTTTTTCAGGAATTTTAGTTTGGGAAACCTCCAGAAATTTGATAATTCAAAGTGCTCTTTTGATGCCCCCCCAAAATCTTTGACAGGCATTTTTCAGTCTCCTCATAGAACCAACTATAGAAGTTTCCCTTCTTGTTTAACAATGCAATTCAGGCCTTTAACCGCCATTGTTGTTCATTACAACAATGGCAGTTAAAGGCCTGAATTGCATTGAAAAGATAATAGACAGACAAACAGAAAGATAGATATAGATTGAAAGAAAGACTGGTGGACTGATAGATGGGTGGGCAGGCATTCCTTAAATCATTGCTCCTTGCTTTGGATCAAGGAACAGACATTGGTTGTAGAGCATTATCCTGGTCTAGTGAAAAAGTTATGGTGTCAAGGAGACGTGTGCACTGGGGAAAACATTGTTTTAATTCCATACCATACTTTGAGAAAGGGAAGGTGTATTGGTTTTAAGAATTCTTAGACATATTGTTTTTGGGTCATGAAGACCTGTTGGGTTCCATTTTCATTAAGATCAGATTGGATGTCCGTGCATTATTTTCCCTGTGGGGAAAGTGGCAGATTTTCCTGAGTGGACTTTTTTTTTACCAAATGATATCAAAATATCCAGGAACCTTGACCACTCCCTCTTTTAAAGACTCTTAAAAGGAGTCCAGGTTTATAGCCCCTTGAATAAGGTGCTCCCAGCCATCCTCTATGCATAGAGGAAAAGGTGCAAAAATGGCCACTGGTTTCTTTTTTGAAGCAGCATTTCTTTTTACCAATCTTAGGGTCTGGTCACAGGCAGAATTTGCCGCGGGATACCCACGAATGCTGGGCGGATTTTAAGGGTGCGATCAAATGGACACATCTGGCAAGCATCAAGCACCCATCACCAGCCTGTATCATCTGGCCAAAGATCCAGAGTTGAAAGGTACCAGTGAAAGTCCACTATCAACCGGTTTGCGATGGGCTGCAGATGCACTGCCTCCGTCTGATTGCTCCAGCATGCTCCTCTTGCCTCGTTGAAGCGCGCTGGAAACACGTGCTGCCAGAAAAAAAACCCAGTTCACCACTGTCACGTCTCATCCCGTAGTGCCGGGTCAAACTGCGACAGCACAAATAGCCACGCCACCCCCCCCACACACGTTATCTGGCCCGTGTGACTAGAGAACAATGGAGGGGATGGGGCAACCTGTTTGGGGGCCCGTAGAATTGGACCCCCTGGTCCAATGTTCTTAAATATTGGTTGGTAACTTGGGGAGAGGCTCCAGCAGCTACACTGCGAGTTTGGAGCCTCTCCCTCAAACCCCCTCCCCTCCAGTCCCCAGAATATACCCTATGTTTTCACCATTGACTTCAATGGTCCATAGGATATAATGGGGCCGAAATTGACATTCTGCTGGCCCTTTTTCAGGCCCGGCAAAGGAGGGGAGGAGGGGGCGGCTCTGCAGGCCTTTTTTCAGGCCCGGAGCCTGAAAAAGGAGGGGAGGGCAGCTCAGCAGCCCCCCCCTGCGGTGGTTGCAGCTGCCGCCGAAAGCGGCGGGGGTCATAACTTTTTAAAGAGCCCCTAAGGACAGCTGGGGGAGCCAGAATGACCTCTCGTGCAAGAGGTGGAATTTGCCCCTACAAGTCCAAGGCCACCACCCCGGTGCTCAGGGAGGCAGGAGAACATTTCACCACCACCCCGCGGGCATCGCAGCTGCTGCCGAGAACAGCGACGGTGGCCATAACTTTTTTAAGAGCCCCCAAGGAGAGCTGGGGGAGCCAGAATGACTTCTTGCCTGTGATGTCCGAGCGGCAATGCGGCGGCGACCATAACTTTTTAAAGATCCCCTAAGGACAGCTGGGGGAGCCAGAATGACCTCTCGCGCAAGAGGTGGAATTTGCCCCTACGAGCAAGGCCACCACCCTGGGGCTCAGGGAGGCGGGAGAACGTTTCACCCTGCCCGCCCTCGCAGGCATCGCAGCTGCCGTCGAGAACAGCGGCAGCGGACATAACCTTTTAAAGAGCCCTTAAGACGAGCTGGGGGGCCAGAATGACCTCTTGCGTGCCCCCATCAGTGTACAAATTGTGATCAAATAAACTGGGGTACTGAGAAGTTGTTGGGGCATCTAGAGTTTCAAGAACAGGCTGTAGAAGTTGAAACAGCAGCTGTTTTGGAACAGGAAGAGTTGACCCAGAAGCAAATGAAAGACTGCAGTGCGTATTCCTCCAATGTTTCCCCCTCAGTTAGTCAAGAGAAGGAGTAGCAGAGTGCGGAGGGAGAGGGGGGAAATAGCCCACGGCTTGAAATTCAAAGAGATAACTTTTTTTCCTCTGGAACTCAAAGTGAATGCTCTTTGAGATATGAGGGTGCCAATTGTAGAGAACAAGCAACAGGCAGTTTTAAACCACTGGATTGTAAACAGAGGGCGCAAGAGGTTAACTATGTGCTTGAGACACCAGAACGGGTGGGGAAATCAGTGTGTTAATTTGTTATGCAGACCGGGAGATGTAAATTTATCTTCTGATCCACTGGAAGTAGTTCCCTTAAGTAGGTTGAGAGAAAAGGGAGGGACAGGGGCAAGGTGTAGTGCAAGAACATCTAGTATGCAAGTAAAATTGTTCTGTCATTTTGAAGGGCACAGCGTTTGCTGTGAAAATCTGCTTGCCCAACAATATGTTCAATCGCCAGGTTTTACAATGGGCTGTAAAAGATTACCCCCGGCTTGTCCCAGTAGGACTGTTTTGATGCAACATGAGCTAGATACCGGATGAAAACAGAGTAATCTTACAGCTTTGGGGTGAGCTCTGTCCCCTCCCAAGATTCTCTCTCTATGCCATCTATGCTAAAAGTAAGAGAGAAAACATCTTAACTGATCTTTGTATAGATGTCAGAAAATTTGTTTGTTACTATGCTGATTTACATATCCTCAGTTCCATACTGTTGAAAAATGCTATGTTTAATTGTACCTTGTAAGGGTTTTAAATCCTATTGTTATTATTAACATGTACCCTTCTACATATTGTTATTTGGTTTATGTATGTTGGTTGCTTTGTATTTCGAATGCTGCCTCTCATTTGTGTGACTCCACCGCCACAGCCTCTTGGCCATATTGATGGAGTGAGGGAGGTGTAAGGGATGAGGGCTGAATGAGCCTATAATTTGCTAAGCCCCGATGATTGGAAGGGGGCCATGAGTTTGACAGGATCCATCCTTAGAGGAGGAAGGTAGCCTGGTAGGGGTAATTGCTGGCAGCTGCAAGGCTTGGTTATCTCAAGGGAGTGGCAGTAGCCCAGGTCGTTAGATGCTGATTAACCTTTCAGGAGGCACCAGAGTATCATGTGAGGCATGATGGGGTCAGGTGCAGGCCTAATGCTTTTGCTGGCTGGCTTTTATTTATTAATTTTAATATTATTTTTACTCTGGCTCTTTCAGGAACTGGATTTTTGTCTTGATAATGAGCAGAAGCCTGTTTTCTATCCATACATGCAGAGAGAATCTGCTTCCAACACTAAGATGAGGGAAGCATACATAATATGGAGGCATCGTGACCACAGCTTACATGTCCTCAATACCACTGGCCACCCATAAAGTAATGTTACATCCTTATGGGATCAAAGGGGAAAATCCAAACTGTGTAAGTTGGTTCCACACATGTATTTTATCTCTTACATAAAATCCAGAAATCAATTATACAAACACAGAGTTTATGAGTCACCCATGAGTCCATCCAGCATTGCTGTCATTACCATCTATTTGTGAAATAATTACAAGAAATTACTGCAAGATTAGCTAGGTTCACAGGCACACACCAAAAGCACATAGAAACATCTAAGTAGTAAGTCTCAATTCATAAATCTCAAGCAGATCCCCCCACCCTTTAACTATGTGACTGTTAATAATTGGAAGCAGACAAAAGGCAGGGCTGCCAGAAAGCAGTGTAATCATGCAAATGATGCATCTGAAAAATTTGCTGCCTGATCACAACTGGGGAGCAGAAAGTGAGCCACACTGGTGGATAATTGAGCTATCTGATTATTGGCTTCTTAAACATGTTGTTTGTTATGATGAACATGGATGCAAGGTTCAGCTGGGAAATAAAGCTGTGCAAAGTAGGAACCCTTGATGTAGTTATATTGATTTCTGCTCTGGGAACTGTGGTCTGACACTTGCATGTCCTATGTGGAAAGAATCCGCTCCCTTGTGGATACCACATCCTCACCTTAGTCTGTTATATTACGCTAGGTAAGCATTTTATTTTATATCAAAACTAAGGTAATGTTTAGCAAACCCAAAGCCTTAAGAAGATCAGGTAACTGAGGAGGAGAGCCCTGAAAAAGCCGCTGTCTTCTCCCCCTTTTTTTACTGACAGAAACCAAGTCCCGTTGTGGTTGCCTAGAAAAAGCCACTGAGGGCATTCTTTTTTAAAACCCTACAAGTGCTCTCTTTATTGTTTTGAGGTTTTATAGCCCCCCATTTTTTATTGTTTTTAATTTCAGGTTTTTCTGCACACTTGGGGTGCTTTTCAGGTTTGTTGAGAGATCTATTTTGGCATGTCATGGGTCCAATATCGGGATTTAAGTATACTCAGATTTGGCCAACTTTGCTATCAGAATATACAAACAGGAACCTGCAAGGATTTACAGAGTAAATCTTATTTCCCTTTCCCCCACTATTTTATCTTTCCTTTCCTTGAAAGCCCCCATAGCCTCTTCCCCTTTCCTGCCTTTTTCTCTCTTTCCCATCCACAAACCAACCTATCTTTACTTCCTCCCCTTCTTCAGTTTCTTACTCTTCCCTGCCCCTTACACTCTCTCTGCCCAGGAAAACTATGGCCCTTGCATAGGGCTTGGACAGATTGGGCACCACCATCTGCCTTACCTTGCATGAGGCCTGGCTGTGCAGAGTGCCACTGTCTCCTTTGCCTTGTACAGGGCTTGGCCAGGCACCACCATCTGTTTTGTGTGGGGCTTGGCTGGGCAGCATCTGCCTCTCTCATGCAGGCATCAGTCTCTGCTTTGCCTCACCTCACTTAGGGCTCAGCTGGCTCCTGCCCTCTGCCTTGCTTCACTTTACAGGGGGCTTTGCCAGGACAGGCACTATGCTCTGCCTTGCCAAGCCTCTTGTGGGGCTCAGTCAGGCTCCAGCCTCTGCCTTGCCTTGCCTCCCGCAGCACTCTGCTGGGCTGGGTGCCACCATCTGCTTTGTCTCATGTGGGGCTCAGCCTGCCTTAGGCTTCCCAAGTCCCCCCGGGGGGCGGGGAAACCCCCGCCCCAGAGGCCCGTTCCCCAGCACTGCTGGATCGGGCCCCGGGGGGAACTCCTCCCTGATGTGCGCGTCACCTGGACGTGACGCTACCACACCGGGCACGCTGGGGGCGGGGCCATGACCTTCCGAGGGAAAACTCTATGGTTTTCCCTTGTATGGCTGTGGTCCCGCCCCCAGCGTGCCTGGCGTCATCACGTCACTTCCAGGTGACGTGCATGCGGCGCACGTGCGTGCACCAGACGCCGGCCGGGAGCCCCCCACTCCCGGCGAAGATCGACTTAGCAACCCTAGCCTGCCTCATCTGCCTCACCTTGCCTAGTGTGGGACTCGGATGGGACAGGTGCTGTCATTTGCCCCTCCTCCACCATCTGTATCACCTCACCACAAGCAGGACTTGGTATTACTATCTGCATTGCCTTGCACGGGGCTTGGCCACGCTGGGTGCCAGTGTCAGGCCTGCTGTGAGTGGAGGTTGGCTAGGCCGGGTGCCAGTGTCTGACTTGCCTCAAATGGGCAGACCCAGGTATTGCCACATTCTGTGTCTTGCCTCAAGCATGGGGCCCTGCCAGCTGGACACTGTTTCCCCTGCTTCATCTCAGGCTGGCTGAATACCGCTTCTCCCGACATGCTCGGGTGGGTCAGGCTCAGAGGGCTGGCTGGCCCAGGTGGGAGGGGGCAGGCCATCAGTGCCCCTAATGGCCATCCCCCTCACCTGTGAGGTAAATTAGGCTGAAAATTTTGCTCCAAATGTTCCTAACCAAATCAATAGATTGGAAACTCACAAAAGTTAGTAACACTGATAACCTTCCAAAGAACTGCATTTGAATTATAAAATATATCTCTTGGTTAGATAACAATAATGCAATCTATAGTAAAAATATACTGGAATATTTTTTGCAGTGGTTAATCACAATCAAATATATTGTTTGGAGACAGGTGAACAATCTGTTGACTATTTAACTGTGATAGTGCAACTTGCAAGCAGGCCATTAATGGAATCGGTAAATCATTACAGCACCCAGAGCCAGCAGGAGATGCATGAAGATTTTTGTATTCTAGTTGTCTTTTAAAGGTAAACTTCTTATTGAGTTAAAAAAAAGATTTGAAATTGTCTGGGTCATAGCAACAGAGTCCATTGCTGGGAAAATTTTCATTAAACTCTATTTTTTCAGCTGGTGGTGCTGAACCAAGTGATCTATCTCCCATTTCCCCTGACACATATTCCTGAAACTATTGATTTCAGTCTCTGAGGCCAGTATTTCTTCCAGTTGTAGTTTTAGGTCTTATTTCACTTAATATGGTCCTAACGTCTTGTTCACTTGCTGATCCATCAGAGGACTATTATGTCCACAAACTGATCCCACAGATCAAGTTAGCTTGCTGTCCACAGTGCCATAATGAGTGACTTGAGCCGCTATAACCAAACTCAGATCCATTCCTGAGGGGCAGGGCAATAGGGTCTGGATCCTTATTCGCGACGTCTAGTGAAGCTATACAAAGAAAGCTCCCTGAAATTCCACTCCACAGAAAACTGGATGTCAGACAATTTTCTATTGTCAAAAGTTTGCATAAAGGAAGAAAGTTACTTATCCTAGTTTGGCATGTTCTTTCTTGTGAATGAAAAGCAACAACAACAACAGCAACAACAATATTTTAGGCAATTTTCAATATACAATGTGAATATATTTGCATTGTTGTAATACTACTGAACACCCTTTTATTCCCCTGGCTGCAGCTTTTTCTCCTTGCCCCCCTTCTCTCTCCCCCTCCCTCCCTCTTTTGCCTTCACTATTGTTAACTCTGTCAACATGATACCTGTAGAATTGTCATGTTCCCAAGTGAATGTATTCCCATTTAGGAATGGGATCTAGAGCCCTTGAAGTCTTTGGATCTGAAATTACTTATAAAAATATTCCTTTTTACCCTTGTAGATTAATTATATCCTAGATTCCATGGGTTTTTTTTTAATGTGACCTTCAGGAAAAGAAAGCAGGGGGTGAAAATGTCAAGGGACATCCTTATCTTCTAAAACACTTCTATTTCCTGTCATTCTTCAATTGTTTCATAGCCAAACCTTTTCAAAATATAAAGTATATTGCTTATTGCTTACACTGATAAGTGACACTATATGTACTGTATATAAATAAAGCTCTACTGATATTTGAAACTTAAAGTTACTTTTTATCTTACCTTTATGTGCACATATATTAGATAAAACATAATTCTTTAATGTGCAGTTCTCAAGCCATCAACAAGTCATTTTGAATTATTTTGAAACTGTTATTCTTGTTTGTGATTCCCAAGAAATGGATGCTAATCTGTCTTGCAAAGTAGTTGCTAGACAACGTCCATTTTGTCTCTATCTCCCTCCTCTTCATGTTGCCTAGATCCAGTCCTCTGTGTGTCGCAGGCGGCCAGTAAACAGGCAGAGGAATAGGGTTTGCCTAATCTCAGCACATTAACTGGTCTTTTAGAGCAGGCCGTCTTGGGGAGAAGCCTCATCTATGTCCCTTCACTAAAGAAATGCCACACTAGCATTGCCCACCAAAGAGGTTTTCCAATTTTGGCTAATTTATTTTATTGTAGTTCAATTCCGTTAATGCCCTGTTCTTCTAGTCAGGCCAAGCCCAGTACATATAACATGTCTACACAATGACTGACCCTGTGAGGAAGAAGAGCTGGCATGAGTGCAGTGGCCCCATCCTTTGCCTTCATGGTCCTCTGCATGGAGCGAACATTTGTAGGAAATACCTGTGCATACACTTCCTTCCTGTCAACGTCCATTTTGTCTCTATCTCCCTCCATGTTGCCTAGATCCATTCCTCTGTGTGTCGCAGGCGGCCAGTAAACAGGCAGAGGAATAGGGTTTGCCTAATCTCAGCACATTAACTGGTCTTTTACAACAGGCCGTCTTGGGGAGAAGCCTCATCTATGTCCCTTCACTAAAGAAATGCCACACTAGCATTGCCCACCAAAGAGGTTTTCCAATTTTGGCTAATTTATTTTATTGTAGTTCAATTCCGTTAATGCCCTGTTCTTCTGGTCAGGCCAAGCCCAGTACATATAACATGTCTACACAATGACTTACCCTGTGAGGAAGAAGAGCTGGCATGAGTGCAGTGGCCCCATCCTTTGCCTTCATGGGATCACTGGGTCCTCTGCATGGAGCGAACATAGAAATACCTGTGCATACACTTCCTTCCTGTGATCAGTGATGCAGCTTTCCAAGCACTGCTGATCACAAGGATGGAGTGCACATATGGACATCCCTATCAGTGATCACTAGTGCTAGTGAGCTCATGTCTGCTCTCCCTTCCCATTTGTTCAGTAAACAGACTGATGGGTCATCCGTGCTGAGATCAAAACTGCTTTAAAATAAACCCTCTTTCCACCTAAATAGCTACTTCCTCTTACCTTTTTGTGACCCTCTCCCGGACCCTTAAACAAACACTCTTCCTCTTTGTCCAGGCAGGTCACATTGTGTGACATTGTCTCCTCTTCCTTCTTTGTAAATATGGAGGAATGGGGGGGGCTGACCTATAACTGAAGCTAGAGTCTGCCCCCCAAAATATGTTCTTCTGGCTTCAACTCATTCAAGTGTGAGGCTCTATAACCTTCACAGTGATGTGCTACATGTCTCCACTTCCAGATTTCTGCTGAAATTAGATAGAATCATAGAATCACAGAGTTGGAAAGGGCCATAGAGGCCATCTAGTCCAACCCCCTGCTCAATGCAGGATCAGCCTAGAGCATCCCTGACAAGTGTTTGTCCAGCCGTTGCTTAAAGACTGCCATTGAAGGGGAGCTCACCACCTCCCTAGGCAGCTGATTCCAATGTTGCACAACTCTTACTGTAAAAAATACAGTTTCCTAATATCCAGCCAGTACCTTCCCTTAATTTAAACCCATGATTTTGAGTCCTATCCTCTGCTGCCAACAGGAATAGCTCCCTGCTCTCCTCTAAGTGACAGCCCTTCAAATACATAAAGAGAGCAATCATGTCCCCCCTCAACCTTTTCTTCACCAGTCCCTCAGCCTTTCCTAATAGGGCTCAGTCTCCAGGGCCCTGATCGTCTTTGTCCCTCTCCTCTGCACCTGCTCCATTCTGTCCACATCCTTTTTGAAGTGAGGTCTCCAGAGCTGCACACTCCAGGTGCAACCTGACCAATGCAGTGTACAGTGGGACTATGACATCCTGTGATTGGATCATTGCTTTGGATTCTAGAAGAGGGTACTTTCTAGGGTTGCCAGGTCCCCTGGTCAATCCAATGCAGGAATTTAGGTTGTGTTCCAAGGGTGGACAGGGATGCCCGAAACCCCTCCCCCAAGCCACAGACACCCCCTTCTACCTGGCTAAAAGATTTAAAGGGCTTCAGCTGATCAGCAGGGAGCACATGACCCACTGGCCAGCTGGAGGGCCCTTTAAATCTTTTAAAAGGGAGAGGGGCTGTCACCAGCCATAACTGCACTGGCAAAAAGACCCTTGAGAATCACTGCTGGGAAAGGAGCCCTGCATGCAACGGAGGTCTTTTTGCCAGTGGAGCTGTGGCTGGTGACACCCCCTCTCCCTCCCTGCTAAAAGATTTACAGGGTCCTCTAGCTGGCCGGTGGCCATGTGCTCCCCGCTGATCAGCTGAAGCCCTTTAAATCTTTTAGTAGGGAGGGAGTGGGGTAGCTACCAAAGGAGGGCTCCAGAGCAAACTAATTTATGCAGCAGCCAAATCGCTTGCTCACAACTTTAATGGCAGTAACTCACAAAGTAGTATTTTTGCTCACTAGACTCCACAGCTTAGAGGGAACATTGGCTACCAGTGACTGCAGCTTGAGGGTAGGTCTTTGGGTGGGGCTTCCTCTGGCAGCCAGCTGGCCGGTGGCAGATTTGAGCCCCCAGGAGTGGGAGAACCCCCACCCAGACCTGGGGGCTGGAAACCCTAGTAGTTTCAATTGGCTCCAAACCATGTGGACAGTGGTAGAACACCCACCAACACATAAGACATGTCTCTGCTTCTTTCTGGTTTTGTTTGTTTCAAGATTAAGTTTCTTTAAATCCAAAGAATATCTGGCTCTAGAGTAATTAGTTATATGGAATATTGAAATAATTCATAAAGTTGTGCTTATTGTAGCTTGTACCCTGGGACCAATGAAGACACAGCAGTGTATATACAACCATAGTGTTATGACAATGCAATCAGGCTTTAAACTGACCATTGAATGGGATTAAATTATACATGCATCTCTTCCTGGCAACGGCCCTGTCTAGTTTCTGTATTTAGAAACAAGAACAGTTTTGCTGGCTATAAAAATATAGTGCTAAATATTTTTCTGCTAGGGAATGCACACAAACTCACACACAAACATAGGTCCAATCTGCATTGTTATTGCCCACCATTGTGGCAATGATCTCACATTGTCTCACAAATTTCTGTCTGCATTTCATATCACATTCACTCTCCTATTGTTTCATCTCAGCATCGGCTGTCCTCATCATTTTATTGCCATTTAGTGGTGACTCCGAGGTCACTACGGTGTCTAACCACCTTATCTGAATATGGTCTTAAGGTGGTACAATTGCTCCTCCTCACCGTCGAGCCACTGTGAGCAACAAGCAGACAACTGGAGCTGAATCCCCCCTCCCCTTTTTTCTATGGAGATACGCAAATTGTCACAAAGAAAACAAGTTAGCTGAAAATCCAGTTGTCTGCATTTAAAAGCAGCCAGGGAACATTTTTCTCCGATCATATTGGGGGGAGGGGGTTGGAAGGACGCCCACTCTGAACCATTTGTTATTTCCCGGGGCAGTCTCCAGAACGTCCTGTCTGTCAACTGTTGGGTGTTTTGTCTTTTTTATCCAGCTCATTCTGTCTTTCCTGCCCCCCATGCCTCCCCCTCTGCCAGGTCACCCACTTTTACTTTCTGGAGGGGGGGTGTTGCAGGTGCCGTTTCCTCCCTGCAACACAGTGCAGTACCCTGGCGGTGCCCCTGGGAGGCCGCTCCTCCCCCCTCTCTCGCATTCTCTCCCTAAACAACTTGCGTCCTGATGCAGACAGAGGAGAGCTTTATACTGAGCCAAATGGGAAGCCAGTGCCACAGCAGCACGGAACAGCTTTACATAGCAAATGCAGATTGGGTCATAAGATACACTACTATATGTCATCAAAGAGGAACAGATTTTCCTTAAATATAGTATTGAACCTTCTCTACCATATTCAAAGTCTACTAGGATTCTAGAAAGTTCCTGTCCCCAAAGGTAAGCAGAACCAGCTTCACTTGCCTATCTTTGCCTCTGAAAAATGGGATGCCCAGTATATTGTCTTTGGGTCTCAGTACTTCATAATGTCAGTACTTCATAAAAATGTGGAGTATTAAGTGGCAAGTCACTCTTTGGTCTCAGGCAAGTTAGTGGTAATCAGTAATCATTTCATAAAACATGTACATCCATGGAGATAATTCACAGAGGGACTGCCACTGGAACTGTGTAGTGTGGGAAGAGCATGAAGGAGGCATCTTGTGAAGAAGCAATGGGAGGAATGAAGAATTTTCTTCCTTTCTCTGCTCACCAGCTCCCTTCCAGCCACTGTGCATTATTACTGCATTCTACTTGTAACTTGTATTTTGAAATAAGAAATTGCACACATCTTGGTCTTCTCTTTATGCTGTGTTTTGTAATGAAAATTCACAGTGAGGTGTTTTTTTAAAAAGACACTTGAGCTTTGGAGCAGAAAATCTCAAAGCAATTGGGCACTGTGAGAAACTGAGGTGAAGAAGAGAAAGCCTAACGAGGAACCTCTATTAATGCCTGAGTCTCTTGATAAAAGCAGTGACAGAAGCATAATCCTGAACTTGACTTTGGTATCAAGAAGATTTTCAATTAAGCCACAGATGACCCAAGGAGTTATCAGTTATCATGAGGAAGAGCCCTTGACAATTGCCAGGAATCTGCATACTTAAATTTAATACATTTTAGGTTGAGGGGAGGAAGATAAAGCAGGTACCACAAATCAAACTTGTAAAATAATTCCTCCGAGGGAAAATTTATCTGCCATACAAATTCAGTGCAAACAAGCAGAAAACAAACCTTTTTCAGTGTATTGCAGCAATCATATCTTTCATTATTGCATTATATAAACTAGTGTGCAAAGTATGTAGACATTCAGAAAACCATAGAAAATATGTTACTTTATGAACAGAGAGGTACTACAGATCATGGATATCTACAAGCCACATGTTTTGGTCACCATATAACATTGAATGGATGTTTTATCACATTGAATTAAATGATTTAAAAACATCTGACCTAATTTGTGTTGGATCTGTATTACATGATGTTTTTTGATGGGCAAGGCCTGTTCACAATCTCAGGAGTGTAGTTATGTATCCCACTTTCATTCATTCATTCCACTGTCAAACAAAACCTTCCCTTGTTAAAAAGTAATGAAAGCAACTTAAGATACAAAATAATCAAAACCATTATCTAAAACACAACTTGAGGAGAAGGAGGAGGAGATTGAATGTATACCTCAACCTTCACTACTTGAGGGAGTCTCAGAGTGGCTTACAATCTCCTTTCCTTTCCCCTCCCTCCAACAGACACCCTGTGAGGTAGGGGAGGATGAGAGAGCTCTTTTGAGAACTGCTCTTGAGAGAACAGCTCTGAGAGATCCATTATGGACCCAAGGATTAGGACTACAAAACTGTATGACAATGCAAGCAGCAATGAAAGCATACAGTGAGCAGTTCAAAAGCAAGAAATTGCAAGTAGATAAATAGATACCACTTTGGTGGGAAGGTAACAGCATTCCATGCACCTTGGCATTTAGTCATGCTGGCCACATGACCACGGAGAAGTCTTTGGACAGCGCTGGCTCTTTGGCTTGGAAATTGAGATGAGCACTGGCCTCTAGACTTGGATTCAACTGGCTTTCGAGCAGTGGAAATCTTTACCTAAGACACCCAATGAACAATGAAATGGGTTTAGGAGTATAAATTAAATGACAGACTGAACAGCAAACTACCCAGGCTGACATAGTGCAATCAATGTTGAATATGGGATTACAAAGTTACCAGACAATATGAACATTTTGGACTGCAGTGGAAGTGCAGAGATGAGCATGCGCTGAAAGAAGTCTAAGCAGAGTTTTCCCTGATTATCTTAAGAATTGGGGTATGCTTATATTAGTGCTGGTGGTCCTTTAAGCCGTTAGGTCATTTAGGGATTTAATGGTAAAATCCAGCTACTTGACTTGTACCTGGAAATAGCCTGCAAGCAAATCAGGTTCTTTCAGAAGTCATGTGATATGTCTCCCATATTTTGCTTCAATGACCATCCTTTTTTAGTGTATATAACTATAGCTATATCTAGCTTCTGATATATGCTCTTTTTAATTATCATGAAGAGAAGGCTAACCAGAGGGCAAATTCACTGTAACCTCAAGGTATGTCAGGAGGAAGCATTGAAATGTACTGTGTACTAGTATTACTGTATTTTTACCTCTGTAAGTTGCCTTGAGCCAGTCTGCACCGGCAAGGCGGGATACAAATTGAAAATAATAAGTAAATAAATAAGAGCCAAAGTGAGCTAGAACTCTAAAATGAAACTGCCAGTTTGGTGTAGTGGTCAAGTGTGCAGACTCTAATCTCAGAGAACCATGTTTGATTCCCCACTCCTCCACTTGCAGCTGTAGCCAGTGTCCTCGGCCTTGAACTCGGGGTGGTCTTTCCCGAGAGAGAGAGAGACACCCCAAAAATGACCTCTGAACCTCCACAAGCAGTGCCCTGTGAAGCCAGGCTTGGCTTAAACAGTGGCTTTTGCTGGGAGACTAGGAAAAACACATCTTGGCTGAGAAAACTCAGGCCAAAGAGAATTCTCCAGCCTGGCTGCACTGCCAAGCATCCTCCATGCAAGCAACCCCCCCCATCATTGGCCCAGGTAATCTATTGTTCTCACCTAAGACCAGCCCCCAGGGCCACCCGTTGGTCTGCATTGTTTTCCAATGGGTATATCCCAGTGAACACATGGCCTCAGAGTGTGTGCCTCTGCCCTGATGCCAACTGGCAGTCCACCCCTAAACCTCCAGGGTTTAGGCCATAATCTCATCTCCATGGACAGGTAATATTACCCAGTAACTGAGCCATCTATTCACTATCAATCACCTCTGCTTTCTTAGTTCTATATTGCTTGCTCTTTTGAATGTTTAGTGTGCTTGTATTTAGGGAAATACTTTAATACAAACCATTTAATTTACTCTTCAAATCTGGAGTTTTCCAACTGTTCCAGACCTTGATATACAAGTGGTATATGATTCCTGTACCCCTCTGGCCTATTCTGCCATATAATCAGTGATTAAAAAAGAAGGGCCAGATGCCCTTTCCTTGTGACCTCCACTCCAGTGACGTACCAAGGGTGTGGCCTAGCCTGATCTCATCAGATCTCAGAAGCTAAGCAGGGCTGATGTGGAGGCAGGCGATGGCAAACCACCTCTGAATGTCTCTTGTCTTGAAAACCCTACAGGGTCACCATAAGTCAGCTGTGACTTGATGGCAAAAAAAAAAAATAGAGGAGGGAGATGTTAAAACATTATCTGCCCAGGGTGCCAAAAAGGCTAGGTATCTGTTGAGAATTGAGGCTAATCTTTGCTTTATGGATTTATATTTGCTGCCAACACCACATGGACTGTGCATACATACACCCATAGGCTCAAAGAACGCTGTACAAGTCACATAGATAGTGTCCTGCTCTAAGCCTTACATGTTAATGAGGTTTCAAATACACAGCTCCTAGCCAGAGGGGAAGAAGAAGCACACAGAGCCATTGTTGCCAGCCAAAGAACAACTTGTTTGAAAGCAGCCTCCATTGATGAACCATTGAAAACACACGTATACACATCTCTGCTCTACATCTGAATTGCCATTTCCTGTCAGATGTGCTTTGATGACCTGGGAACAGGCAAGATAAATCTACATTCCAATGGGCATCCTGACACCAAACTTTCACACCTCACCAGATGCCATCCCTTGAGTTAGAGTCTAGAGTTTCAATATTGGCCAAACCCCTAGGTAGCTGCCCCTCGCTACACGCATCCAATAGCTGTAGGGATGGGACGGACTTACAGGTAGGTGGGTTCACAGACTGGCACAGATGCCACCCACTAAAGGATCCACCTATAAAAGGTGAGGTCCAGCTGCCTAGCTTTTGCTAGCCGCCTTCCCCCACCTATGCCCCCTGCCTGCTTTCAAACCCCTCTCCATCCCAGCTTCCTATCCAAAAATCCTTTGTTCCTACTTGATCTCTTGGTCTGCAGCCATGAGGTCCACACATGCTGGCTGGTTTCTAGCTGTGTGTCAAATCTCCCTAGTATATTTTCTGACCCCTCTATTCTTCATTGAGACAGACAAGCTTCAGGACAGATAAGTATTGATACCCATCGCCCTACCTGTGATTTCTATAGTGACTATTGTAATTCTGTATTTCTGAGGAACTTAATTGATTGTATGTGTGAATCTGATTTTGTGTGTATGTGATTTTATATATATTCTTAAGTAAAAGACAAATTGTTTTGGAACACACCAGTCTCATCTCTCTCACTGGCAAAACCCTTGGAGTGGACTGGACTTCAGTATACATAGGCAGGAACCCAAATTTAAATTTAGTCTGCCAGCTTGCTGTAGATAAAGCAGTTCAGCTAACATATGCCACTGCTCCAGTGTTCTGCTCCCTTCCACTGTTTCCTGACATTCAAGGATGCAGCTTTCCCCTACTTCCACTGGCTCCTTGCCCAGGCTCAGCCTATTGTAGGCCCTTGTACCTATGGGCCATTGCCAGCTTGACTGTGTCCCCTACCTCATCTACTGCTGCCACAGCCAGGCTGGTTGGGTCACCATCTGCTGCCCTCCATTCTTCTGGGCACCAATAGCCAGAGAGGCCCTTGGTAAGTTGTCACCAGCCTATGATATCACTGGTGGCCAGGAGAGGTTGAATCCTGATCACCATGGCTGCTGCCTCCTGCTTCCTTTGATTCCTCACAGTGGCCACCAGCAGCCTGGGGTCTCCCTGGATTCTCCATGAAGGAGCAATCTGGGCCCCCAGCAGTCCCTAGCTTGCTTGATGTAGGCAGGTCATGTCTGGGCCATTCCTCAGCCCTGGACACTTTGTAATTTAATTTCCTCTGATTTAGAGTCAAGATCAGAAGGGGAAAGGCTCCAGTTAGGAATTTGAAGCCTTTGGGGCAGGTTCTGGGTATTGGAGAGGTTTTGGTGCTCAAGCAGTTTTATTAATGTACTGGCAGGACCATGTTTAGTCTATTTGCACTCTGGGGGAACTGCTAGATTCAAGTCCAGTAGCAAATCCACAAAAGCTTCCTTCATCAAATATAAGGCGCTGTAGTGCATTCTGCTATCCAGAACTTATTGAATGCTTCTCTTCTTCCTGCTTCTTATGCTTCTCCTCTGTCTGGAAATTCCTATATCTTCAAGATCTCTTTGCTGTTGGAAGGCCCACAGTTAGGTAATGCTTTTTACAATTCCAACAAAGTGAACTTTTAAAAAAGTAACTCTGTGTGTATGGAATTGCATTATTTCCCCAACTCCACTAACACTGGGTCTGTGCTGAAAATAACTATAGGCATCTAGAAAACTAGAGAAGCCAGTGTCTACACTAACATTCCACTGTCTTGGAGGTTTTAGGACATGTGTAAAGAAACCTATCCATACTACTCCTCTACACATGCCCTGACTGTGTTGAAGAATCCATTCCAGATTTCCAGAATCCATAACAGAGTTTGAGAAGAGTAAAATGGAATTAGCCCACTGTCCTCCAATCTTTCTAGAGCAGAATAAGGTCGTTCAATTCATCCCTATTTCCAGTGCTCAGCACTGATCAATTCTGACAAAGTAAGCCTCACACAAACATCAGGTGCATTACAATTGGCTTTAAAGTGGAAAAATCTGATTCCATGTTAATTAGGGATGCCACAAATTTCCCAGTGAACCTGTTCAGCACATGAACCTGTTCAGCACATGAACCCAGTGAACCTGTTCAACACTTGCAATCAGACTGTGAGATGATCAGGCATATTGTCTGGATTGCATCAAGCAACTGGATGAGCTGCCAAACAAGTTTGCAGCTGCCCCTTGATCAGAAGCTGACTCATAACTGATTGCTAGATTAGCTAGGAGTTGGGTTCAGATCCCCACCCCTCTACCTCCAGCAAAATAGGTACATAGTGAAGTTGGAAAAGGAAAAGATGAAAGAACTCATTTCTCTTACCTTCCCTCCAAGCCCAATGGGAACAGAAGCAATGCTTTTGACATCTGCATTGCTAAAGACAGAAAAAGAAACTGTTTCTCTTCTCCACCTCCACCCCCATACTGAGTGGGGACAGATGTGAGACTTTTAGTCTCTACAGTAAAAATGGGAAAGGAAAAAGAGCTCATTTGCTCTGCAGCCAAAGCTTACAGCTTGAGGTAGGGATAAAAGAAGGGAAAATAATGTGGACTTCTGCTAAATTTGCTGCATCTCCAAAGCTTCCAGGATGGGAGATCAGAAGAACCTATCGTTGATGCCTGCCCAACCCCCGCCATAAAAGCTTTTCTGCGTAGCAAGGAAAATTTTCCCAGCAGGAGATCAGAAGCTGACTTCTGGCTGATCTCTCATGGGCTGAGAGTCAGCTTCTGATGGCTGCGAGTAGCCTGTTCCTGAGAATACACAAACAGCCCCACAAACAAGAAGTGAACCAAAACGGTTACCCCAGGATCTATATATCTAATAGCTAAGGGTCCCTCTGCGTGCGAATATCTAAATCCGCACATTGAGAGCATATGGAGGGTAAACAGATTTTTCTGCACACTTGGGGCACTTCCCAGGTGTGCAGAAAAATCTGAAATGTTGAAAAAACTATACGGGGGATACTTACATCTCCCCAAAAGTAAAAGAGCATTCCCTGTGCATGTGCAGAGAATGCACTTACCACTGGGAACTGGTGGCTAGGCACACTGCCATTGCCAGTATTGTGGGGGGAGCCTTGGTGGGCCTGGTGGTTGGGAGCTGTGCAGGGCTCACCACCATTGCCAGTGTCAGTGGGCGGGAGAGAAGCCTTGGTGGGCCGTGTGGCTGTGAGCTGCACAGGGCTCGCCACCATGGCTGCTGATGGGGGTGGGGGAGAAGCCTTGGCAGGCCAGTGGCTGGGAGTCGCACAGGGCTCACTGCCATTGCCACTGGGGGAGGGAAAGCCTTGGTGGGCTGGGCAGCTGAGAGCCACACAGGGCTCACTGCCATGGGTGCTGTTGGGGGGGAGAAGCCTTGGCAGGCCAGGCAGCCATGCCTGCTGTGCTCACCTGCTGCCGCCTCCTCTTCTGCCTCCATGCTGCTTCAGTGGGTCAGGCACCCGGGAGCTGTGGGAAATACTCCCTTCCATGAGTATCACAGGTCCCCGCTTCTAGTTTCTTTATATAAGCCAGTCTCTCCACCTCACATGTCAGAATATTCTTGTTCTTCACAATACTCCACATCAGCACATTCTCAAGCATATTAGGACATGTTTTATGTTTTAAAACATGGAAATATGCCATCATGCTTTCAGAAAATTATTTTAAATGCATTTTTCATCAAATATCAGATATCACCATGTGGCTGCTTTTCAAAGCACTGCATACAGATATGGAAGAAGATTTTAAATTTAATTCTAATGGAGTTATTTTGCATACCTTCCATCAAAACCTTTAAGATAAATTCTTTCTATGACGGAGGAAGAATGTTGGTTTCATAGTTTCTCAGTTAAATCCTGACACCCATCCTCCGTCTCTTCCCTTCAAACACAGAAAATGGAATCTCCAGATACCACTGTTATTAAACCACAGCTTCAATGCCTACTAGTGAAATGCACTGCACAATTTGACACTAAGCATCAAAATGTAATATGGAGTTCACACTCTACCCTTTTGTCCTTGGGAATTCAATTTTGTTATAGAACTCTGGATGGGGAAAAAAACCCTACTATTCAATGTTTACTATTTCAGTACTGTATTATCTTAACAAAATTGTTCTCACTGGCTTGATTTTTAAGGATAACTTATTATGTTTCCTTTTCCTTTTTCAAGGTATTCTTTTCATTGTGCTCTCCTTCCTACTGTTTGATCAAGAACCTCTTTGCTTAAAGGGGGTGGATGGGAGAGGGGATGGGGGGAGGGGAGGGTTGCCAGATCCAGGTTATGAAACTCTTGGAGATTTGGGTATGGAGCCTGGGAAGGATAGGGACCTCTGTGGGGTACAGCGCCATAGATTCCACCCTCCAAACCATCCATTTTCTCTAGGGGAACTGAACACTGTAGCCTGGAGACGAGCTGTAATTCCAGAAGATCCCCAGGTCCCACCTGGAGACTGGCATCCCTATCTTTGCTCTATATATGCACTAAGGGCACAATCATTTCCATGTACGCAACAGGTGAGAAAACCAACCCTGCAATGTTGAGTGGTTTTCTTGCTTTTCCTGAGCCTTAGCTGTTGTTGTTGTTCAGTCGCACAGTCGAGTCTGACTGTTCGCAACCCCATGGACCACATCACGCCAGGCCCTCCTGTCGTGCTCTGGAGTTTGCTTAGTTTCATGTTCGTGTCATCAATAATACTGTCTAACCATCTCATCCTTTGCCATCCCCTTCTTCTTTGACCTTCAATCTTTCCCAGCATCAGGGTCTTCTCCAGTGAGTGCTCCCTTCTCATTTGGTGGCCAAAGTATTTGAGCTTCAGCTTCAGTATCTGGCCTTCCAGGGAACAGTCAGGTAAGAGTAAGACCAGATAAGACCTCAGAAGGGTCTACCCTGTTCTATTCTCCCTGAACACTTGCAACATACACAGAACATGCAGGATATGCAGTCACACTTGTGGTTACATATGACCAAGGTGATGTAATGCAGGCACGGAAGACTGTTAGTTAGAACAACCTATAAAAGGGGAGTCTTTAGATCAGAATGGGGCCGACCCATGTCGCTGCCAGCCTATCATCTGGACCCCAGGCATCATAGCTCCTCTCTGTGTGGGGGAGACTGTACTAGATGCTCTCCTGCCTTCAGGGTTGGAAAGCCAGGATTGGAAAGCCTTTGGGAAGGAGACAGTGTCTTGCCTCTTGGGAGGTGGAGGAGGGCTTGGGAGAAATTCTCTGTCTTTTTACTGTTGAATAAACTGTTCTTTATTTGGGAACCTGTTTCTGTTTTTCTCTGGGCAGAGAGGGATAGTGGGAATTTCCTAACAGTGCACGATCCTGCCCCCTGGGAGCAGGGCCTGATCCCCCCCACCCCCCCACCCCGGACAGAGTCTGCTGCTTGGTTTGACATCTTATGTGAATTCCCCTTGGGTAGCTGTGTTAAACCATGGGTTTTCCCATGGCAAATCTGTTCTGAGATGTAGGACAGCTCCAAAGAATGCTCAGACCCAGAATTTACCTAACATATGGACAAAGCACCCCACAATGGAATCCCTATAGGTAACAGAGTCCTGTTTCTTCCTTTCCTCAGTGCATGAGGACAGGTGTGTGTGTGTGTGTGTGTGTGTGTGTGTGTGTGTTTATAATCAGTGCTCTGGAACATTAGGGTTACAGGAGTCTCTAGCCCTCTCTGTTTGTGTACTGTGTTATTGTACCTATATGTCAAATAATTTGAAAAGCATGGAGAAGGAAGCCTAGATATTCAGATGCTTCTGCATATTTATTTACAAAATTTGTACCCCACTTTTCTCCCTAATGGGGACCCAAATCAACTTACAACAGTGTTATACTCTTCCCCATTTTATCTTCACAACAACCACCCTTTGTAGTAGGTTATGCTGAGAGAGAGAGAGAGAGAGAGAGAGAGAGAGAGAGAGAGAGAGAGAGAGAGACTCTCCCAGGGTTGTTCACTAAGCAAGTTTCCATGGCAAAGCAGGAATTTGAATCTGGGTGTCCCAGATAATAGCTCAGCACTCTAACCACTAAACTGTGCTGGCTCTCCTCTTCATGTCCTTAGTATTTTTGGAAGCCAGAATTGCCTTGACAATGCTTATTTGTCTAGTTCAGTTCCTGGTTTCCTCCATGGACAACCAGGTACTTCTATGGGTCATAAGCAGGGCACAGTGTAGTAGATAACAGTCTTCCATTGTTTTTTCCCCATCACCTGCTGCCTCTGACCATGGAGGTTCCATTCATCTAATAACTACTGAAGGAATGAAGTTAGTCCTTTATATGTGTTTTATAATTATTATTAGTCCAAAACGGTACAGAAAACATGAAGTAAACATGTTGTCCTGAGTGATATAAAACTTTTGATATAAGACATCCATACTTGTGTGTGTGTGTGTGTATTTAGGTGGGTATCAATTAGTTTGGGAGGGGAGGAAGAACGGGGGGCACTAAATCCAGCTCCTCAGTTCTTCTGAATAGCAGATATTTACAAGTTTTCCACACTATTGGCACCTGGATCAGGGAGAAATGGCTTTCTGCAGCACCCCATTTGTGTGTAGTTCTGAGTCCAGATACACATGGAAAAGCCTCTTCTAAGCACACATGGCCCCAGCAGGATTGGGATATGTGTGCTCGAACAGTTCTAGGAACCTAAAAGATGCTGTGCAGAAGTAACCTGAATAGATCTTTTTTTTTAGCCAGGGACTTCGTGATTGAAGTCACCATTCTGCACTCTGTTCCTATAAACACAGGGCACAGACAAAATTTACTATACTAAACTGGTGGAGAATAAGGGCACAGGCACAATTTACTATACTAAACTGGTGGAGAATAATGTGCCCTTTGGTTGCCTAATTCTTCTTCTTATGGTTCAACTGGCATCTTTTAGACAACAGTTTCCTTCCCATGCTGGTAGCTCTGTGCTGCTCTCTGCTGTTTGCTTGAAACTTACATGATAAAGTATCATCTTTAAGATCTCCTATACAAAATGGGAGGATGCTGTCCTTATGTTCAGAACTCAATTGCTTGTGACAGCACCTACATTTTAAACATTCAGCAAATCAAGATCCCATTTTTTTCTTTGAAATGCCTTTTGGTTTATTGTAGATGCATTTGTGTCATGGGTCATGTTCTGGGGATTTGTAGATTTCCTTTTGGCTGGCCATGTTTGCTTTTTGAAGAACCCTTTCTACATATTTAACTGTTCATGTTAAACTTTAATTTGAGATAGCTGGGGAGGAAATTAACAAGCATGCTATCAAATATACAGATAATGTCAGTGTAGTTAAACATATGGTTACACTGATGTGGAACTACATAGAGAACAGCTTCAAATACTCCATGGCTTGAATAATGAAATGTTGGTTTTGTATGCAGGCACATTTCCCCTTGTATGTCATCTGTGCTGATTAAAGATGTATATCTGAACTTTCATAGTCTGACTGATGACTCCAAATGCCCCAGAATTCTTAACACCCGGTCAGGATGACTTCAGCTCCACAATGTTCAAAGGCTTGTCCATTCATTCTATCCTGCCTTGCATGCGTATCTGTACTCCCCATTGAAATTAACAAACAGCCCATTCAAACAAGACCTCCCTGTTCGCACAAGAGGAGAACTCAAAAGGCTATGAATCTAAGCCATGTGTCCTTTCCAATATCTGAGGGAGGGGGCTGTTTCCTTTTCTATATTCTTCTGTCTCTTCCTATTCTTTCCTGGAGAGATACATATTTTATAGTTAGGAGACAGCACCTATCTCCTGGAGCAAGATATTACCTGTTCTAATGCTGACTGAAAGTTGTGCCAAATAAAAGTGCAAACAACAATATTACTAAGACCTTTAAATCCTTGCTGTATTTGTGGTATTCAATATGCAAAAGTACGGCTTAGACAAAAGGTTAGAGCTGATTGGCACTGGGGGGGGATGAAAAAGTCCCAGATTCTACTGGCCTATTCTGTACCTTTTGTTGGTGATAGTGATTTCATTAACTACTGCTAACAAACACTATTTTCCCTTCTGTTTTGTAATTAAAAATGCCTGACTAAGGGCAGGAAGCCTTCCTCCCCCATCCCCTGTTGGTGCCCAGGGAGGACCTAGCAACCCTATCCCTCACCATGGTTTGGCTTCAGACACTGTTACACTATGTAATTGGCTATGTTATGAAGCTAAAACAGTATGAGAACAATACTTCCAGCCATCATTCTGGCATTATTGCCTACCAGAAGAAAATGGTACCTGGTAGTTGTGGAAAGTACAACCCCCTACTATCAATAAAGAAGATGAAGGATTTGATGAAATGGAAGAAATGTAAATGTAAGCCACTCTGGGTCCCATTTGTTGAGAAAGGTGGAGTATAAATAATATAAGCAAACAATTAATTAAATATTTGTTCCTTTTTGAAGCCCAATCCCCTACATCGTTAAAATGTGTAACTTTATTCAAATAGAGTTTGATGGTTCCAGTCTGATCAAATAGGGAGCAGCATGAACTAGACAGGTCTGGTTTTTAAAGATTTTCCTCATCTTGCAACAAGAGGTGACAATGATAATGTTGAAAAGAAGAAGAGAAGAAGAAGAGAAGAGGAGAAAGGTGGAGTATAAATAATATAAGCAAACAATTAATTAAATATTTGTTCCTTTTTGAAGCCCAATCCCCTACATCGTTAAAATGTGTAACTTTATTCAAATAGAGTTTGATGGTTCCAGTCTGATCAAATAGGGAGCAGCATGAACTAGACATGTCTGGTTTTTAAAGGTTTTCCTCATCTTGCAATAAGAGGACAATATATGAATGTGTATCTACTGCAGCAAATATACTAGGTGACAATGATAATGTTGAAAAGAAGGCAAAGGCATGTTGAGTGTCATTCAGTCTTAAGCAAAAATGTCAACATCTTTAAAAAAACTTCAGGAAGAACTGCAGATTCCCTACAAAATGATTTGAATTGCCACCCTCAACACAAAACAGAATATTGTACATTAAACAGAATGAGAAAGTTGTTAGTTCTCTAACTTCACTAATAGAGACTGACAGAAGAATCTCTGGGAAGCATATAAATAGAAATCACACTGGCAAGAGGGAAGACAAAAATCCTAAAATGAGAACAGCTGTGCCATGAGAAGAACTGAAAGCTTTATCATGACAATATTCTGAGATGTGTTGCTAATCACCTCCTGCATAAGTGGACACACACAATCTTGTAAATGGCTGCATAGTGACCTTGGACTTCCTTGGTGGTATCCTGTCCAAATACTAACCAGGGCCCACCCTGCTTAGCTTCCAAGATCTGATGAGATCGAGCTAGCCTGGGCCATCCAGGTCAGGGTGTGGTAGACCTTAACGTTCCAATATACTGTTTACATTCTCAGTTTGTACCAACTGAATATAATCTATAGAAATTTGACAAATGGAAGCCTCAGAAACATTCAGAAAATATCCAAGGTAAGGCTGCATCAAAGTCAGATTGGGTAAAAGTGATTTGTTCTTCAAGTCTACTACTGGGAAAGGGATGTCCAGCTGCTAAGTGGCCTAGGATTCTGAAACCGCTTCAACCAACCCTGAAAGCATTTTACAATTCAGAATAATTTTACTGGCCACCATTACACAGATACAATAATGGAAGAGAAGTAAGCCTTCTTTGCCACCAGCACCACCAGAGCGCAATCCCTGAATTGGACTCTTACCTGTTTTGACAACCTCACCTACTTCCCTCCCTCAGAGGCAGAATTTTCTCTCTGTTTTTTTCTCCCTTTCTGACTGAGCAGCCCCTTTTATCTAGTTTCTTCATTTCTGAAGATCTATGCCTGTCCCACCCTGTGACAATATGATATTTTGCTGCTGGCTTAGCCCGGGAACCTGAGGGATGGGACAAGATCACCCCTTTAACTTTAACTATTGAAATGGCACACAAACGGCTTTTTAAAGTTCAAAAATAACAACATATTTTATTGAACGTAGGTGGGAAAAGGTCAGGTGAAATCAGGGGTAAAATGTCTTTGGTAAATCAATAATGAACGCAGAGGTAACTCAGTATAGGCACAGACTACAATTCACATGTTTTAAGCTTTTCACACAATCTTAGAATCTTCAAGATGAGAGGCTTTTGTTTCAGTGTTTCTTAAACACTCTAGTTAGGGTTGCCATTCCCCAGTTGGGGGCAGGGGATTGCCTGGTTTTGCAGGCTCCTGTCCATCACCAGACAGCCAGCTGGTGGGAAGAAATTCCCCCCCAACAGCAATGTCGTATGACATGCCTATGTCACCTGAAAGTGATGTGGGCACACCGGGGGCGGGGAACTCTATGGTTTGAGGGTGATTTTACCATAGAGTTTTCGCCACAAACCAGAGTGTTGCCCCCGATGTGCCCACATCACTTCTGGGTGACATAAGCATGCTGTGTGATGTCATTTCTGGTCACATCAGCACTTCAGGGGCAACACTTCCAGCTCCTGGAACATCCTGTCCACCCCCCACCAGTGTCTGGCAACCCTAACTCTAGTATCCTTTCTTGAGCTTAACTTATCTTTTGGTTTCCAGAAGGCAGGGATACACTATCCAGGTGCCAAATTCCTTCACTAAACACAGCAGTACACTTTCTTGAGTTTTACTGACTCTTCAGGTTTCAGAAAGTAGTCTCAAAACACAGTAGACCAGGGATCACTCCACTCATTGAGCTATCTCCCTTTTTTAACTTGGGTAAGGAATTTCTTCTCTCACTAGAAGATCTATCCTTTTTTCTGTCCCAAATGGGAGTCTTCACTGATCTACCCACTCCTCCTGCCAACCTTCCCAGTTCTCCATCTGTGCTCTCAGTCAGGGCTAAACACAAACCTCATCAGCACCCAAATCTTCTAAGTCAGTGCTAGACTCAGCATTCAGCTTTGCAGTCTTTCTGCTCAACTGGTGCTAATCAATCAAATTTCTTTGAGCAGCAGGTCACTCCAGCGCTCTTGCTCTGTGAGGCATTAACTCTTCACAGTCACGCTCTGGCTCTGTGAGGCATTAACTTCACAGTCCTTTGCATATTTACACAGCACATCTGAGCTTTTAAAGTGCAGTCCATGAGTTTAGTCAAATTCCTGAGTTTAGTCAAATTCAGCTCAAGTTTCCTTCCACTGTGAGGCTGTCATCCCAACTTCATAGTGCCACACAGTGAAGGTTGCTAACATATAATCTTGTCCACTGTTCATGAGACCCTCTGATTCCAGAGGCTTGCTAAATCTGAGGCAACCTTGCCAGTCATACAAGATGGAAAATCCCCCAGAGCTGTCTGAAAACCACCTGGATCCATCCAGGACAGAGAATTCTAATTGATCATCTACTCTTGTGGGGTAATGAGCTACCAAGCCAAAACCTGCTCAGACAATAGTCTGTTCATAACAATTGAGTCCCTGAGGACACTTTCATCTCCAGATAAGTATTCTGACTTGGTGTCATCAGGCAGGGGAGACACTTAAGTAGTGAGATGAGTGGTATACCAGCAGAACCCAATTCTGTTTCAGAAGCCCAGTTTCAAAAGCAAACACATAAAATTTGGTGAGCTTGGCACAGACTGAATGGTCAAGGTGATGCATCATGATATTTGTCCCAACCCCTCCAACCTCTATGCTATGTCTGCAGCTGTAGTGAGAACTCTGGTGGGCACAGCTGCAATACATCCATGCCCCCATACTGATTCAACCAGGTCTCAGTAAATATGGCTTGCATGGCAGTGCTTTGGGTAAAGCAATGTAACAACTAGCCTCACCCTGCTTACATTCTTGGATCAGTCATATAAAACCCTCTATATTACAGAAAATCTATGCCTATAGAAAACCCTCCTTTCTTTGAATCAGCCACCTATGTACACACAAAATGGTCAGATATTTTATATATCAGTAAGATTTTTAATCCACAAGTTCTAATTGTTTCAGACAACAGTTTAGTTCCTGTTTAGGTCTGCCCAGGGGTGATTTCATAGAAAAAGAGGTGCAGGAGCTCATTAACATAACTCATTAGCATAACATATTTGCATATGCCTCACCGGACGTGTGTGTCAGAAGGCAATACCCACTGCTCAGGCTCCACTGGACTGTTTTGGATTGCTAGCTATTGGGGGGGGGTGCAGATCTGCCCTCACAGAGGAGGGAGAGCTTGTACCTGAATAAACCTTGGCCTTAAAGGTGCCACTGGACTGTTTTGGGTTGCTAGCTGGAAGGAGGGAATGTACAGATCTGTGCAGAAAGGAAGGAAGGAGAGAATGAAAGAGAAGGAAAGAAGGAGGAAAATAGGGAACCTTCTCCATCTCAAGATCAGCCTCAAGGATTTGATAAGGTGGCTGGGAAAGAAAGAGGGAGAGAAGGAAAGAAGGAGGGAAAGGGAAAGAAGGAGAGAAGGAAAGGAGGGCTGCTTCTTGCTCCTCCTGGCCCACATGCAACAAGCCCCACCCCCTGGGCTCTTTACTGCCAGAGCTCCGCTCCTGTGCGCTCCTACAGGAAATGACCCCTGGGTCTGCCAATTCTGGTGTGGGAAATTACTAAAGATTTGTGGGTAGTGCCTGGGGAGGGCATAGTTTGAGAAAGGAAGGGAACATAGTGGATGTGTGATGGCAAAGAGTGCTCTCCAAAGCTGCCAGAGAAATTACCTCTGAGATCAGCTGTAATTTCAGGAGAACTCCAGGACCCACCATGATGTTGGTAACCCAATTAGAGTAGCTAAATTTCAGCAGCCATATGAACCAAATAAGGGTAGCTTTAACTAAGATGTATAAGCTTTTTCTCAGTAGCACACATCAAAATGCAGACACAGTTGGGAATGTGAATGCTGTTGTAAGGCTCATCTCTGTTTTCATTTGTTCAGCAATGATACTATGGACATCAGGCAAACCATTAAAGGAATGAACAGCACACTCTAAGTAGTTGCAAATAATGGAAGCATTCTTGCAGCAAGTTCAGTGAAAGAACATCCTTGGACATTATGCATAACCAACATAAATAAGAACTTCTAACAGGGGACACAGCCACATAGAGGACATAGTACCTCAGCTAGCATATCCTAATTTACAGGAACTACTTCCCAGTGTTGATACATTGGGATAGTTTTGAACTTCTTACCTCTGCTGTTTTAGCCCTTGATTCCCATTTTTTTCCCAAAATTTCAAACACATCATTCTTTCTTTTCATGCAATTTTGTTTCCTTCAGTAATTTTCCCCATTTTGAGTCATTTGTACCTCAATAAATCACTATTTTACAATTTATACATCGTGTGTATAAAAAACCAGATAGCACAATCACACAATGTACAAAATCAAAGTGCAGAAAACTGAACTAATTGACTGGAAGCAAGCAAGTATTTAAAAATTGAAATAGAGATCATTATCTTATCCCTAGCTATACAAACTGGTGGGAAATATGCCCACAAGCTTTCCAAAACTGCAACAAGGAAGAGGGTTCTAATTATGGAGTATGGACTTGGGGGCAGACATTAATGCTTCCACACTGCTGAGGGCATGGGTTGCTCCTTGTAGCTTTCCAGCACCTGACTGTCAGAATCAGCACTAACTAAAACCCAGCTGTTCTCTTCTGAGGCTGCACCAAAATGCCAAAAGTAAATACCCCAACTATCTGGGAAACTTGAAATCATGACAAAAATATGAACCTACCCATAACATTGCCTTCACTGATAAAAGACAAACTAACATTACAAGATGGCATTTGTTTAGGTAGTCACAAGATCATCTGAAAATTTAAATACTATCAAAGATATGCATATTAGACACTATCATATGTTTGACATTGCCTGCCCAGTGAACTTAAATTATTCATTCCAAATGTAAAGTACTGCAAAATTTATCAGATAATTATTCTGGCTGTTTCATTTTGTTAATACACATTTTAACTTGATTTGTAGTATAAATATTTTTCACTGAAGGTTTCTGTTAAAGTGGATAAATATTATCATAAATGACATTTAGCAAGTGACATAGTTATAATTGCTTCCCTTGGAGAATAATGTTTTATAAATCTAACAAAAAAAGTACAATTGTCACTGCCTGCTGGAATTATGTGCTGTGTATCTGTATTTGCATTTGAAACTGATTAAATGGTTATTAATTTATACATTTGATATTTATGTTTGCTCCATATAAATATTTTATTGTGTTTTAAGCTAGAAATTGCATACTGAAATATATTTTTTCTTACTTTTTCATGCTAATATTCATATTTTCTGGCATACATGTCTGACAGACCCACATGCATAAATTGTGCTATGAATTCTCAAATAATTACTAATGCTCCACAACATGCTCATATCCATTTTCATTTACAAAATATTTAACACAAAGATGCTATAAATCCTAATATACAAAAGAAATTTCTTTAAAATTCAAAAGGCCTACTATAGCTACTATAAAGTTAAAAAGCCCTACTATATGCTGCTGCTACTACTACTACTACTACTACTGATGATGATGATGATGATGATATTTCTTCTATGCTTTCAGGTGTTCCAAAATGCTTCATATAATTTTATTGTTTGGTTATTTAAGTATTTTAGATCACTTTTCTCCCCAGTGGAAACCCAAAACATGTTTCAAAAATGTTTCAAAAAATTTCAAAAATATTTCAAAAAATACAAAAATGCAATTTAAATACACACAAACCCAGAAAAAGTACAACACACCATATCCTTGGCTGGTCCTCAAGTCACTAGGTTGGCTCCTTCAAAGCTACAGGTTGCAAGCTGTGGACTGACAGCCAAGGACAAAGAGCCCTTTGACTTGTGCCTCTGGCTATACCCAGGCCTAAATACCTGTAAGAGTAAGGACAACACAAGCTCAATCTAGATCTTATTCAGCAAGAAAATATGTTCCCAAGAATTTCTCTCTCCTGCTAAAAATCCTTACAACAACCTGTAAAGTAGAAGAGTAGTACCGTATATACTCGAGTATAAGCCGATCATAACATTGCAAGGGGAAGAGAAGGGAGATGGAAAGGCTAAGAGAAACTGATTATATCCAGTGAGTTCACAGCAGATTCAAGATCTGTACCAGGAACTTTCTTATTTATAGCTCACTCTCTTAGAACTTATGCTACTGTACTGTAATGGGGCCATTTGCAAACTGGGTAGATTGGATAGTTACTGTCAATGATTAGGTGATGCTCATTCTCTGTACAAGCTCATATGGCCTTTCCAAGAAGGTGTAGTTGCCAGAAGTAAGAGCCCTCTTTTGAAAAGGAGATCCAGGAGGCGGGGTCTACGGTGCAACGATGGCGGACACCTTTACCAAGGCTCGGGGAGGGTGCTCCGCACAGCAGTGGAGGGGAGGGGGGCCGCTGGATCGGCGCCTCCACGGGGGGTCAGGGAGGCCCCCAGGCCATAGGGCTTTTGAGGGTGAGCCTCTTTTCTGGCTATTTGCAGGGAAATTGAGGCAGCCCACTTATCTTCAGCATTCCTG